>NW_008238126.1:6803461-6826343 GCF_000691975.1 Corvus brachyrhynchos | reverse complement strand
GAAGGTAGGTGCTTCTTTGACTATTTGGGGGTCTTTTAAAGTATGTGCAGCTTAGGGCTCTTGGTGCAAATAAAAGGAATGATTAGACTAAAGTAGGAAACATAACTTTAACCTAATCAAGCCCTAGTTGTCTGAATGAGTAACACCTACAGTGATTAAGATACTCTGCAGAAGCAATAAGCTAATCATGTTCAATAATAAGGAATAATAATCATATTCAATTCATTGCATCTTTAGATTTTTCACTGCATAGGCTTTTCTTTCAAAGACTGAAAGAAATGGTGGGAAGGAATTTTTATGCTGATGGTGAGCTCTGGTGTATTTGAGGACAAAACTGGAACTTCAGAAGCTTGATATTTTGGGAAGAGTACAGATAATTACTATTTACTGTTGTCTCCTCAGCTGCAGCATATCAGGAAAAAGTAGCTAATTTCAATTACTCTTCCTTTAGAGATGGTTACTGAGGGAAGACTTCATCAAGGGTAGTTTGCTGCTGCAGAAGACTTTATCCAGGTGCTGGCAGAAGCCAGAAGCTCTTTGGTGGTCCTTCTGCTGCAGGGTCAGAGAAGGGGAGTCCTTTGAGTCACAGATCTAATTTCACATCCCTGCAGTGGTGCTGAGGGCTGAATGTGCTGCAAATGCATCAGTAGGGCTCTGCTGGCTAAAAATCCCCAATCTAAGGAAGCAGTTATCCCAAATACCAGCATGGGGATTTGGAGTGTATTAAAGAGGAAGCCAGGGCTGTGCCTCTCAAGAGCACTGCTGGTGTGGGTTTTGTTTTTTGGGAGTATTTTTCAGGGGTTTTAGCCACGTTACGGCACCATTGTGTCTTCCTTTGGTTTTCTTGGAGCAGAAGTAGATGAGATCTGAGTTTAGAGTGTTTATGGTAAGCATGGGAGGCAGTAGAGATTGATTGGCTGCCTGCTGGAATATAGACTTTTATCAAAATTTATTGAGCAGGATACAGGTAAATGTTTCTTTCTTTTAATCAAGGTTGATTAAATTACAATCAGAAAGATGCCCCTGCTCCCTTAGGCACATCACAACACTGTTATCATCTCAAATTCATCCAGCCTTTCAAGAGGGGGTTTTATTAGCTCTTCCTAATCCCCAGGTAATTACTGTAGATGAAGAGATACTTGTAGAGAACATTTTGTGTGAGGAAAAGGAGCTCACAGGACATCAGGGGCCCTGATAAATCCCATGGTGCTCCGTGACAGGAGTCCCTGGCTCCAGGCACAGCCACCTGAACCCTCCTGGGCTGTGTCCCCTTTCCTGGGCACAGAGCAAGTGTTCCTCCTTTCTTTCCACCACCAGCACTGCAGGAAGAGGGGATGATTTGGATGATTGGCACCGCTGCCCTTTTATAAAACAGCTTCATGATTGCACGAGGTAGGAAACTCAGCAGGATCATTAATTCCTTAAGATTTCCACTTTTTTTCATTGCAGCTGCCTCCAGAAAAAGGTTCCTATATCTGAGCTTTCTCTATTTCAGAAATCAGCAGATTTTGTGGGGAACTTTAATGACAGTGACAGTAAAACAAAAGCAAACAATCAAACCTAGACTGTTTTTTACACTTTGATATTATTTACTTGCTAATACAGGGCTCCCTAAAAACCAGACTATCTGTACACACCTATTCCAGTTTTAAATGAAAATGGCTTTGCTACTGCAAACAGAGAAGTTAATCATAACTGGCTTGTTCTACAAAACACACTCTCAGCGATGGGAAAGGTCTGATTTTTTTTATTTAATTTTTTCCCCCTCAAATAAGGAAACTTAAATTACTTAAGGGACTACTTAGCTTCCACTGGTGCAATTAGATTAACATAGGAGGAATTTTGATTTATTTCCAGAAATGAATATATGTTTCTAGGTCAGTAACTCTATTTAGAACAAAAGATCTTAAGGGTTTTTTTCCAAAATAAATCCAAATGTAGTGTTGGCTATGCTGCTCTCCATTTGAATTTCAGTTTAATCTTCATCTTACTTTATTCCCCTTTTCTTGAGAAGTGCAAAAGTGTTAAAGTTCAGAAGAAATACATGAATTGGGAAAGAGGGGAAGGGATAATAAAATGATGAAGTCAGTCACCCTGAACCAGTACCATAAGCCAGACAGAGGGACAGGAATGTTCACTAACAGCAAAATAAGATCCAGAGCAGTAGAACTGAAAGTTAACGGTGCAGCCATGAAAGGTGGGATTACATTGAATAACTGGGCAACAAAAACAGATCCAATCCAATTGATAACTTAAAACAATCCACAAGGAGGAAAAATAGTAATACATGACTCCCTTTCAAAAACCAGATTTCTGGATTTAGCTCCTTGTATGCAACCTGGAGGAACATATCATATTTATCAATGTTATCAATTGAAATAAAATGAAATGTGCATTGTGTTGCAGTGCATGTGTGTCTGGTTTGGTAATTTATCTGTTGACAAACTTTATAACAGAATTGTTAAAACTCGACCTTTGGAGAAGTGAAAAATCAAAGAATTGAGCCTCTCTTCAAATATTTAGGATGCCATGTGAGACTGAAAATTAACTACTGTTACTTGTGGAAAAGCAGCCTTTAGCAAAGTGTTAAATGTGAATTTTGAGGAAGTCATGTGTATCTATGCTGGTTAAAAATAACTTACCCATTAGATGTTCAGTATAATACACCTTCTTCTTGATAACTGAGCTGCCCAGGGGAATGTATGGTAAGTGTTGGTTAAAAAACAACCTTAACTCCTAAAAATGCCCAACTCTTCCTCCTCCCCCAAGAATCCCTTATCAGTCCTTGAACACCAAATCAGGATCCAGTCTGGGCCTACCTGTGGAACCTTCACAACCACTTTTGGCTGCAGTTGCAAAGATTTTATGACTGAGGTAATAACCCCACAGTATCTGAATTTGCAGCCTAATAGTTAATTATTCTCTATGTGCCAAGTGCTGTAGTTCACATGTAAACAGTAGTTGGAAAGCAAAATAATCCTCCACAGCAGAATTGTGTCCTGAGGAGTATTGTGTTTCCATCTCAGGAGTGGGATGCTCTGTTCTTGTGTTTCATCTTCTTGGAGGGTCTAAAACATGACCTGTTGTGTCTAAACATGGTTTGTCTCCATTGCCAATAATGCTTATGCAATGTAGTCTCAATACTAACCTGAAATATAGTTTGGGCTCTTTTTGTATTCATGGTTGATTTTGTGAACCTTTCTCCTTGCTGGTGATGTCAGCAGAATGTCTCTACTAAATTATGGATTAGTTATTTAATCAAGCTCTGTGCATTATTATAAAAGTCCCTTTTTTCAGTTTTCTCCTGAAAAACTGACTAAAATTTTTTTGATTTGCAATGGCATTGAATGAACTTCTGACAAATAAAAGCCAGTTGTGCATCCTGCACCTCTGTCTAGTCATGAAAATGTAAAACGGGAGGTATGTGTCCAGCAGGCCTTGCTACTGGAAGCCAAAGAGATTTTCTGTGTCAGTAACAAAGGAATACAAAATTCAGAGTCCTTTCCACCAACTCCAGTGCATCTTTTTTGGTGGATCCTGCAGATGTTTGCTTTAAAACATCTGTTTGTCCTGGTGTTTCTTTCCTCAGCATCTTGAATCACAGTTGAGCTGGTGCTGCAAGACCAGCTTGGGACCACCAGACTTGCTGGTTTAGCAGTTACATCTGGTTTTATTCCAAATTATGGTTTTGTCCAGCTGTCTTTTAAAACCATCTCCATGAGTTGCTAGGATACATTTCTAAAAGTGGAAACTGTATTTGCACAGCTTCAGTGTGAAAAATCTTTGTATATCACTTACTTCTTTGCCAAGGCTTCCTTACAAGGCACTGCTGAAGTTTACCAAGCTCTCCAAATTGTCACACAGTCCTGTTTCTTTGTTTGTGGTAATCAGAGAAATAATGGCTGATGAAATGAATCCTGTTTTGTCTGCTATTATTGACTCCTTTGCTGAGCAGTGGCGTTATTCAGACTCAGGATTTTTAATCAGCTCAGTCCTGACCAAGGCCAGTCCTGCACGTGTGGGTTCTGCTGTGAGTCGAGCTTAAACAGCTGCTTTTGTTGCATCCTCCAGCCCTCAGAGCATCTCTGTGGCCTTCTCTGGACTTGCTTCAAGTCCTTCTCATGTTGAGGGCCCCAGAGTTGGGAATCAGATCATCTGAAACAAAATTAAACCCACACATTTTCCTAGGGAAAGGATTGAGGTTGTAGGCAAAGAGCTTGAAATTTGTGCAGGTGAAGGATGGGCAGCACATACCACCAAAAGGCAGTGTTAGAGTTTGCTCAAGTTCTGCATGATTTTTAAACTTCTGTTTGCCAAAATATGATCCCAAGGATGAAGTGTTCCTCATCTTACAACATCTGCTGTAACCTGCCTTGTCTTACACTGTTTTCTAAAATGTGAAGGTTTTTTGACATAACAGTAGTCTCCTGACTATAAAATCTATACAGAAATATATTTAACACCTAAATTTATATTTTGATCGGCCACATCAGGCTCAGTGTTAATGCTTTTAATATAAAATAGGGTTTTTGTGGGGGGCATCATGTAGGAGGGCAACTGAAAGAAAGAATTGGCATTTAAACCTTGAAAGAATTCTTCTTAAATGGTAGTTCTGAGATTAGACTTGTTAGCCACCATGGTGATTCTTTCAAACCAGCCCAACAGGTCTTTAAATAAATGCCATGGCCATAATCAACTATCAGATTACTCTGAATGCCCGCAGACTCGACCAGAAAGGTCTAAGGGAAAACAATTACAGATGAAACAAAACATAGCATTTAAATCTCTGCATGAGAAGCAGCCACACAAAGGAAACACAGACCATGCTTTAATTACCTGGGTCGAAGAATGTTTAGAAAATTAATACTAGGATACTGGCAACTGAAAGCATTTATAAGTGTTAATGCCCCCCCTTTTCTTCCCTTTGATTGAAAAGGTCACTGACAGAACATAGCTCTGTGCATACATGGTACCTTCAGCACACCTGGGAGTGGTGGCTGCCGTGTCTTTGTGCAGCTCCTGCAGGTGTCGGGGGACTGAGGGCTCAAGAGTGGTGCATGGCTTCTTAAAACGGCCCCCAGAAACACATATTTTTATTTAAAAGCTTATAAAAGGAGCTGCATGGGTGGTGACTTCCATCCTCTTGTGATTTTTTCAGGTGCAGCCTTTCTAAGCTCGGGTGTACAAAGGCGACCTGAAGTTTGGTCATACACAGAAGGTTTTAATTCTCGTGTGTCTTTTCTCTGTTGTTCAGGGAAAACTTCTTAACTGATGAAATGTAAAGCCATTCCTTCCATTCTGTCCTGGAAGTAAAGAATCTTAGACACCCATAAGCTGTTCCAGGGGACTGAGGAGGAGAACCTGCACAAGGCCTCGGTGACTCTTGCACCTCACTGTGGGCATTGCTGAGGGCTTCCTCTTCATTTTCACCTTCCAGTGTGGTGCTGGAATGGCATGAAAGAAAACACAGTAAGGAGAAGAATTAGGCTCATCTTTTTCTGCTTCAGGAATGATGGTACTATACAATTTCAGTTGTACCTCCTGGCGGTATATTAAAAGATGAAGTGTAGGCTTAGGCAGCACTTAGCTGGGGAGGAAAGTTAAAAGATTTTACTTCTGGCAAGCCTTAAGTTTTTAGGGTATTTAATAGGGATATGGTGGGTAAAATATGGAATCCATCCTGTGGGTGATGATAAAAGCAAGGACTGCTAAAAGCAAGAGAAACCCACAGGTAATCTGAATGCTGCAGCAAGGTCAGTGCAATGAAGGAAATGAAGATCCTGAAGACCTTTTCTTTGCTTGCAATAGCACTGAAAACCTTGGAGTTGTTATTTGCTCTCGTCTTTATGTGATCACCTGGAAGATGGCAGATGGGTTGATTCCATGAATCTATGAATTTTTCCGTCTCCCTGGTACTGCAGGAGTGTTGCCTGCAGCTTGGAGTCATTCGTGATCTCTCCCTGGAAGGGTTTAGATCTTGTGGAGCATGTGGATAATGACAGCCATTGTAAATCTACCCCTCTTTCCTTCTGGTAATCTCTTAATTTTGGTGGAAAGACTCTTATGCATGGAGGGACCTCACAGAAGCCTTTTTTTTTTTTTGGTTTTCATGTTGATCTAAGCTCTAAGGAAAGACAAGGCTCAAGTGTGGTTTTTCCTCAGCATCCATCCATAGGGTCTCTTCTATTGAACCATCTATTTTCCCCTGCCTGGTAGAGTGAAAAATTCATAATATAGATGAGACTTGACTGAAATTGGCCTTAAGGTTCATGTGTTAATCCAGGGAGGAGCAGGCACAAGAAGGGAGGATGGGGGTTTCCATTGCTTTGCACATTCCCACATAACACCCAGGGAGTGTGTGACTGTGTTCCTCTTGTTTCCTTGAGAAACCAGGCTAAAAATAACAGCAAATAGGAAGTGAAAACAATTCTGTTACTACATAGTACATTGCAAGGGAAAAACATTCTCCACGTCTCTGGATTAGCAGAGTGTTTGAAGCTGCGATAACCCAGTTGTTAACAACCATAATTTAGATGTGGGTTTGGTTTTTTTTTTCACATAAATATGACTTATTTGAAGTACATTGAATTAGAAAACTCATGAATAAATATTTTGACATAATCAGAATTATATGGCTAGAAATTGACCTACTTTGCATGACAGATGCTTGAGAATCCCCCAGCTAATAGCAGACTAACCTGGCATAGCAATGCCCGATCTTACAATATTCTAAGCTGCATACAGACATTAAATTATTAGATTGTTGGGCTTTTTGCATGGAGATTAGACACAGCCAATTTTGTTTGTAAATGAATAAGTTATAGGCAAGTTACTGAGGAGCCATTGGGGTGCAGTCCAGAGAAGGATTCCTGCATCGTTTGATCAGTGTTTTCA
Source organism: Corvus brachyrhynchos (assembly GCF_000691975.1). Classification (NCBI taxonomy): domain Eukaryota; kingdom Metazoa; phylum Chordata; class Aves; order Passeriformes; family Corvidae; genus Corvus; species Corvus brachyrhynchos. The sequence continues at coordinate 6,819,449 of NW_008238126.1, read as the reverse complement.
GCGTGGTCTCGAAAAATCTGCTAGAGGTAGAAACAGCCAGCAAAACTTGATGGTACCAGCAGCCAAATAATGAGAGAATTACACCAAATAGACAGGTCTTACACTCTCCAGAAGACAAGCACAACTGCAAGAGGAATAATAATGTTTTAGAAATCTTGTAATATTGTGATGGTGTAAATAAAATCTATTTTTCCCCCTGCAGCTGCTCCTTATGCCAGTGTTGATTTCAGCAGACTGATTTTATCTGCGTGTCCTTTCAGTTAATATGACAAGGATTTTCTGCAGGTTAAGTTAACAGAGAACTCTGACCTTGGGAAAAGAGTCTTCTCAGTTTAAGTTGATATGGATTCTTATAAAAAATCATCTTCCTTTATTATTTTAACAAACACAGGTGATGAAACATTTTAGGTGCTTATTGCACAGAATAGTTTTTTCAAGCTTCATAAGTTTTTGTTGTTCAGTTCTGGCACAAGTAATAATAGTGATTTTATTTGTAAAGTACCATGATTTTTATTTTTAGTGGGGGAAAAGTACCTTTTTCATGGCTCAGTTTCAGCAAAGATAACCCTCCTTTTATTTAATCCATGCAATGAAAAATAATAACACATTCCGTTTTAGTAGCCCCTTTATTTGCTTCCCGGTTGTTTTCTCTGTTTTCAGAGAATCTCTGCAGATGAACTCGACTTTGTTCAGACTTTTTTCCTCAAGGTCTTCGGGGGAATGTTTTGCTCTCTTGTAATGAACTCTTGTTAGCACAAAGGAAGTAAAACCACGTGTATAATATTGGCAGATCTGTTCTCTTTCAAGCCTTAAGCAGGGCCAGGCTGAGACACAGCTCCTACCCTCTACCTTGATTTGCTCCAGCTGCTTCAAACTTCCTAGAATTAGGTTGAACCATCCCTTTAGCACCCATATTTCTTCCAAAAAGGATCCAGGTCAGTCATCCTTGCAGTGCCCAGCTGCCAGAAACAGCATTGTGGGCTGCAAGCAGAGACACCTGTAGGTACTGCTCAGCTGGGGATGAAGCTCCTCCTTGCAGGGAATGAAGGCATCATTCTAAAAAAGAGTCATGTTTAGAGGACACTGATTTGCAGCTGAATTTGGATTCTTTGGAAGCTTCACCAAAAGGCAGGAGACAGAGGTGATTACTTGGGTTAGTCACAGTCACTGCTTTAGGGGCTTGTCTCTGGCTTGCAGTGTTCGGAAGAGGATTGGTAGTGATTTCTTTCTGGTTGCTCTTCAAGTGAACAGCTCTGAAACACCGGACTGCTCTGCAGGTGGCTCAGCAAATGTGTTAAAATTTGTAAAAATTTTGGCACTTGGCTAAGCACTCAGCTTTGGTGTTTTTTTCCTGCTTCTCTTCTCATACTAACAGGCTTTTTGGATTCAAACATGGTCACTTGGGTCCTTGTGCCCTTACAGTTCAACCCAGCTTCCCAGTGTCTTGAAAAGGTTCCCAGCTTTTCCTGATTGAGTACTTTCCTTTCCTTTTACTTGGCCCAGAGTTAGCTGGTGGGGTTTGTCGGTTTGTTTTTATTGTATTTCATTACTTTCCCAGCAATTCACTCTCAGTTTCCTGAGCTCCAGCCCAAACACTTTGGCTCCTTGATACCTGATCAGTGCAGTTCCAGGAGCAGAGGAGTTCTCCTGATGTGCTGATCCTCTGTGGCTCTACGCACAAGAGAGATGTGCAAACCCCAATTTCTTACCTCTGGAATTCGCTCTGGCACAGGGGTGTTTTACTTCTTATCAGCAGTTTGCCCAAGGGTGACTGCCAGCGGTAGTCTTTTCATTCCTGCCTCCTGCTGCCACTTTGACAATAGGAACGGCAGCAGGAGGCAAAAATGAAAGGACCAGATTGAAAGAAGCACTTTGCCATCGTTGTAATTTTGAAATTGATGGCGTTTTTTAGCCCCAACTCTCAGGAAAAAAGCTGCTTTCCTCTTTGCCTCCTATTGTTTTTCCAACAGGGAGAGACGTGCTCTGATGTCGCAGAGGCAGTGGGAGGCCAAAATGAAAATAATTTTCTTCCTGAAACATTGGATAACAAAGTGTGAACAATTTCAGCAGGGACGGAGTGGTTTGTTGTTTTGTTGACTGCCACGTGGTGGATACTGGTATTTCCATTTGACTATGGAAAATAAATAGCACCTGCTTTTCTTATGGAGTTAATGTGATATTAGGATAATTTCTAAGCACCTGTTTACTGTGGGGTTTTTTTAGCGTGATGCTTTCATTCTTTTCCTTTTTCTGCATGAGAATAGATGTTGTAAGGTGGGTGTACAGATCCCTTCTGAGGCCACGTGGTGCCTTTAATACCATGCCCTTGGAGCCGGTTTTTTAAGGCAGAAACTTACAGGTCTGCACATTCCAGAGGTGTGTTTGACACCAATATTATCAGAACTAATAATCCAGGTGTAATTGTCAGGGCCACTAATTCCGTAGGAGGGAAGATGAGGATTGTTCTGCAGTTGCACTGTCGTTTTCTGTGGAGTCTTTGTTCAGAGGGATCTGAAGTGGTTCTGGGGTTTAAGTGAAGTGGGAGGAGGGGCTGGGGAGCTTTAATTCTTCAAGAGTTCACCTTGTCTCCCAGAAGACTGAGTCCTGTGATTTAGGTGAGACTTTATTTGCACTGGGGCACGACATCAGTGAAGGAACACAAGCACAGCCCCAGACCGTGCAGTTTGCAGATGTTCCCAGCCTGGTGGATCCACATTCTGCAGAGCACTGACATCAGCCTTCAGCAGAACGAAGTTCTGCACTGACAAAGGGGATGGCTGGAAGGGGAAGGGTGGCCCTGGCACAGGGCCATGACTCCATCCACTGTGGTGCACAGCCCCGTTCCTGTGCCTGCACACAGCTCTGGTGCAGGGGGAACCACAGAGGTGACAGGAGAGGGTGAAGTTTAAATCATTGAATGGCTTTGTCCTCCTGCTTCAGCTGTTACAGTCTATTGCTCTTGTCTTTGAGGATTTTAGTGTCTGTAATTAGTTATCTTGAATGGAGAGATTTTTTTTCTCTTACTGAACATGTGAGAAATTTGGGAATGTTAATCAGCAGAGCATAACCTTTTCTTAACTTGCTCTTTTCATAGTCCCAGGGAATTAACATTTGTCTTAGGGCAGCACAGGAATCTGGTATTTATATGAAGGGAACTGATTCTCCACCCTTTCTCTTTCTTTATACATAACAAAAACTAAACTCTTTGATAGGCTCATCAACAGAATACATTTTGTAGGCTTTGAAGTGTAAATTGTGAATTTGTGTGTCTCGACATGACTTTGGGGTGCCGCGTGTAAACGGGTGCGTGTCTGTGTCCTGGATTAGTGAAAGTCTAGTTAAAATTGTTCCTGAAAACTGCATGCTTAAAGCCAGATCTAGGGAGACACATAAAAGCAGCTTGATTATTTTTTTTCATGAGTTCTGAGCTCTTACAGTTCTTGTAGGGTTAAAGAGGAGTCAGGGAAATCCAGCAACTCTGCAGGTCTTGTTGCATGTTCACATACCAAAATAATTAATTCGATGCTTGTCTGTAAATGATCAGTATTCCTTGTGTTAGCTAATTCTTCTGCTTTAAGGTGTTTCTCAGTGCTATGGTGGAGGTTGGAAGGAAAGGCAATTTATCTGACTTTCCTCTGCCCCAACAAGTTCAGGTTTGATTGGGAAATGACACATTCTGGGGTTATTTAACAGCCCCTTTGGACTGGACTCTCCTTGCTGCTTTGGAAGTCCTTTAAGAGATTTTTGGCAGCAGATGGTGTCAGCTGAGTGCCCCACTGGGACTCTTTTGCTCGGGCATGTGAGTACAGCTGTAATAGGTCCTTTGGTTTTCAGAGTGGTTGGGCTTTTACGATGCCCCATCCAAATGCAGTGCACATATTAATGCAAATTAAGGATCAATGTAACATCAGTTACCTTTTCTTAGCTGCTTTTAGCTCAGAAACAACTGATTTGGTGCTGACACCCAGGCAAGTGGGTAAGGAATGAAATAGTTGATGACCTTGTTTTCCCAAGGGCTTTATGTACTTGACATTTTGATGTCTGTTTGACTTAAACATTTACCCAAGCTTTGAAACATTAGGTGGACAAAGATTGCTAAACTGTCTTCTGTCTCTTAAGAGGAGAGTCCACAAATACCTGTCTTCACCCTTCCCCTCTGGTTGCCCAGAAAACATAATTTTAACTCTCTAACAGCAGAAAATGGACTGCCAAGTTTCCCTTGTTTCACTTCTGGTCATTCCCTGGGGCTTGCTGAACAAGGTTAGTACCCCGATATGAAGTTTTATTGCAGGGTCTCATTTCACTTTAAATCAATGTAGAATTGGGAATTTCAGCTGCTTCTGCACACAGCCTGTAAAAGGCTCCTTTACAAAATGACTTTCAAAGATTTATGAAGACTTGCATGGTAGAGAGGCTGAAAGGAAGTTTAATTACATTCAGCTTTTGGTCATTTCTATGTCTGAAGATGTGCCCATATACTGTCATCTCAAAAACCATCTAAGAAAATAAAATTGATCAGTGAGCCTTCTGGCTAAAAGGAAAATGAGTGCTTTGTCATCTGCCCGTGGAGCCTGGGTGCTCAATCACTGCCTTCTCCCGGGTGCTCGCCCCAAACTCTCCATCACTGAGATTTGTCCCAAGTTTTAATCAAACATTATTTTATACTGAGGCCTCCTCTGTAAATAGCAGAACCCTTCTTTTGACGTATTCACACGGACTTCACTGTAGTATAAAGAAATAATTCAATCCTGTCCATGCAACCATTTTGCTTTGGAGATGGTAAAAAGTGCATCCTGTTCATCTTGTATTAAGTGTTAAGGTAAAAACTTGGCAAGTGCAGTTGCTGTCACCTGATGGACAACATCTCTGCTTATAAAACTGATCAAGGACAGAAAATAATATGGGAACATCTTTTTTCCTTACAGAGGAGACGTGGTTCTAGGAGTGGGGCTGTGTAGGTGCCTTGGAGTACAGTAATTCTCAAGCTAATAATGCCAGAAGCCATAAAATCTCTCAGTTGGAGGTTTTGTGAACAGCAGCGCTGAACAATTGGGGAGTACTGCTGAGATGATAGTCTGAATGATGATTGAGTTTTCCTGGAGAGCCTTTATCTGTGCTTAAAATTGGAGGTAATGTTTTTAAATTAAACCATAATAGAAGTTCATTGAGCCTTCGTAGTGGTTTCTGTGTCCCCTCTTTACGTGGTTTATCATTTTCTGTGGAAGTATTCTCAGTCTTTGCATTCAGGACAAATTGCTTTGCTGTCTTAACGGGGCATTAAAAGCACTCCAGAGCAACAGCTTGCAGACTTTTCAGGAGATTTCCTGTCAACTGATGAAAGGAGAAGTTTGCACTCAAGTTGTGCCCTGTACTGTGACCAAGCTTTTGTACAGGGACTTATATAGAAAATTGATGCTTATTCCCCTTGAAATTTTAGCATGCTTTTTAGGGTTGTACCCCCATAAACAGGTTGTATTTCACTGTCAGTAGTTTTTTTCAGTTGCTAGGGATTAGCCTTTATCACTGAAATGAAGTGTGAAATCCAAAGTATGTCTTCATTTGAAAGACAGCACTGCTTGATGTCGTGAGCAAATCGTGCTGTGACTGCGCTCTGGTCACTTGAGATGAAGTATTGATCTTGAAATTAATCCCTCAAGTATCTGTCCTGTTTAAAAATAAAGAAAATGTTAAAAATGGCTAATTGCAAGAAACTAATTTGAGAAGTATTGTTAGAGGAAGAGAATGCTAGTGCTGGCACCAGAAGTTAAATTTTGGGCACACAGACTGCTAGGTATAATGTGGTTTCTTTTCTAAAATGTTATGTTATAAAAGGAAAAAGATTTTATTTTTCTGTGGCAGATCTGTGGGTGCCACACAGGAGGGTTGGGCAGTTGTACTCCCAAAGATGGTGACAAATACAGGACCTAGCAACTCTGTGTTTCCTAGTTCTAGCAGAAAATTTCAAAAGTTAGATTAACAGATGCCAGGGGAATCTGAGAACTTGGGGGTGCTTCTCAGTTTTAAAACCCCAAAAAAGCATTCTGCACTGAACTTTTTTATTTTTGTGAAGGAAGAAATGCTTTGTCAGGGTGCTGTGGTTGTGGTATCCCTTTGTGTGATGGATCATTTTGAGCCCTCTGTGTTGGTCCTGAGGTTCTGTGAAGCCACTGAGGAAAATGTGCCATCAAGGAGAGTAATCAGAGTTATCTTCATGATTCCTTTTAGTTCCTGCTGTACTGAAATGTGCATTTAATTGCATGTGAGTATTTTCTCTTTTACACCTGCTTATGTACTTAGGGGTTTTTTTTTCCTAGGGAAATCTGTAGTTGATTAAAATTGCTGTGAGTTTTCTTGGGATAATTGACATGAAATGAACCTGTGCATCGTGTGTGTGTATATGTGCAAATAAATAAGATTATGCATGGGTGTATATGTGTGTTTAGGTGCATATATATGCACAGCTAATGGGAAATACCTTTCACTTAGCAATTAATTTAGGAGTCTTCAGTCTGTGTGGCATCTTAGAGGTCATTCTGCACCACAGTGTTTTGTATTTTCCGCTGCGTTGATGCTGTAAAAAACCCATAAAAATGCTAATTGCCCCAGGAAGATGTAGGCTGTTTATAAGTGTGTATGGGATTGTTTTTCAGCCCTGTGATACAGAAGGAGGTGTTACTTCAGGTTTATAATTTGAATGTGTACATAATTTGAATGGATGCAACTTTGACAGTTTATTAGTTAGAAAAGGAGGGGGGAAAAAGACAGCGCTGTGTCATTTTTCAGCGGATTGATTGCCAGGAGCATGTTATTGACTTTGGTGATAATATCATTATATATTTTACAGTCATAAAATCAAGAAATTCAGATTATGCCCTGAGGGCTTCCCACATTTAAATAAAGGATATAGCCATTTCCAGGGTTATTGGTTTAGATTAGCGGGTGCTACGAGGAATGCTGAGTGTGTTGTGAGGAGGACAGAAAGAGCAACAGTGTTCTCACTCCAGCGGGGCTTTGCTTTATTTTCTTTTTCTGTTCATGAAGTACATTCACTTACAGATCCCCTGGGAGGATGAACAGCATTTGCTCTAAACTTTAGCATATTAATACAGCGTTAGCTTGGTGTTCTGTGGGGCTGAGAGCCGGAATCAAGTGTAATCCTTGGCTCGTACCAAGAGCGAGGATAAGGCTTCTTGAAACGCTTACTAAAATACCCAGTGCCTGGGGAGCAAACCTTGGGTGAGCTTCAGGCTGCAGAATTCAGAGCAGTGTGGGGAGCCAGACAGACACAGACACAGCTCTCCCTCTTGGTGGCAAAGGCGGGTGATGGGGCTGCCTTGGGCGCAGCTTCCCAAGGAGCCCCAGTGGCTGCTGCTGCTGGGCATGGCTCTGGGAGCACCTCTGGAATTCAGCTCGGGCTGCTCCATCCTGGATCTTCTACAATAGATTATCTCCCTCTTGGGATGTTTGCCAGTCACCCCTTGGGACTGACTGGGCTTGAGGCTGAGCTGAGTACTTGGGGATTTGGGTTTGGGGCTGTCTCTAGCTTGCTTGAGGGAATCTTGGTTTAATTAAGGTATAGTGCCTTGAATAAAAATGACTGACTGCATTACAAACCTTGTTTATGACTTCTGCAGTGAGATGGATAAAGTACCTTAATGCTGATCATGCTGCTAAGCCTCTCTCCACTTCAGATGGGAGCTTGGGAGCACATTGCATCACCCAGCTCTGGGGATTTGTTGTTCTCTTAAAAGACCATGAAAGTCCAAGTGCAATGTCCCAGCTCCGCAGCAAAGGTCGTGTTTTCCTTCTCACAAAGAAGCAGGGGGTCCAGCTGGATCACATAAGGCTCAAGGGTGTGTGGTGACATCTACAGAAGTAGATAAAAATAAAATAATTACTCTCACATTTACATATTAAGGGCCTCTGAGGATTATAAATCTATACACTGCAAACAAAACTTCTCTTTGCCTGAGTCAAGAGTGGCACATTTTCTAATTAAAAGTGACTACCTTTCTAACTGAATTTGTATGACTTTTTAGTGCATTTTTAGCTTCTGCGTTTTTTCTCATTTTGTGGAATGAGAATCAAATTGATTTTCGTTTTGATAATCTTGTTCCATTTTGGACTGTAAATTGCTTGTGTTGAGTTGTGAACAAATGCTATGGTTGTTTCTTATGAACAATCCTTATGCTTATGAAAAACAGTCTATGAAAGCATTTTAGAGCAAAGCCTTGGAAAGTACCCATTGATCTCAAAAAGTGTTGATACAGACATTTAATTCAAGGTCATTTTAGAATGATGTAAGGGTGCTGGTCCTCTGAAGAACTTGGGTAGATCTCTCCCTGTGCAGGGAACAGTGGACACCTACAGTGGACATCAGCTGCTCACCCAGAGTGATTTGGCATCTGTGCTGTTCTCTAGTCTAGAGACCCTAAAATAAGATTTCAGGAAGTATGTTGTGGACAGAAGAGTGGTTGTCATTAAACACGGGCTTCTAATTTGGCTGCAGACTATGGCCTGATAATGATTTCTGACCTAAAGCCTCAGTGTTCCGTAAAACCTTTACAGGTGACTCTCCCCCTTTGAATCATTGAGATGTTACCTAACCCCAAGATGTGCCTTCACAGTATTTGAATAAAACTCAGCTCTGGCAGTAAGTGCAGCCCTGTATCCAGAACAATTTTCCTTCCCAAAGGTTGGGACCCATCCAGTGTGGTGGCAGGGACAGCTGGAGAGCCAGGCTTGATGGCAGAGCTCCACTGATGAAGGCAGAAGCTGCAGAGTAGCAAAGATTGACTCTGCTTGTTACGTGGAAGGAAAGATTCACTTCCCTGGGCGTGTTCCTGGCATGGGCACAGCTCTTTGGTTTAGTGCTTTAATGTTATCACTCGCCCTCCTCTGAAGCCTGGGAAGAATTACAGCCTCACAATTCAGGCACCTCTTATTAATGCAGTTCCAAATACAGAAAGAACCTTGTTCGAGAACTGTCATTAAAATAACCCCACCCTTTTTGTTTCAATGATGAGATGTTTATGACAGTCTGAACTAATCTGCCTTCCAGAGTGCCCAGAGTTCAAGTGAAGTATCACCATCCATAAATCTCACACCTCGTGGATGCTGTAAAATCAGCTGCCCTGACAGTGTCACATGGTAATTTCCCAAGCAGGTAGGGAGTTTCTCAGTGCTGATTGCAGCACCAAAATTTGGGAATATGGATGGCTATAGATCAGAGGAGACCTGGGTGTGTGCTGAGGAGTGGTGGCTTGCAGATGGCTGATCCACAATGTAGGGCAGTGTGCATGTGCACTCAGTGTGCTCTGCACGGGACATATGCTCTGGGGTTTCACGGATGAATTTGCAGTCTCCAGCAATTTGCAGCTTCCACCGCTGTTTTATATATCTACATCATTTTCAAGTTGATGATTTTTCCCAGTCATTTATCCCAAAAGCACTTCATCCTGTTTAATCTGGGTCATAATTGACATGGGACTTGTGCCTAAGCAGCCCACTCAAATAGTTGTGTTTGAGTGGGCTGTTAATGGCAGGGCTTTTGTTACGTGCAGTAAAATACAGCAGAGGTTGAAATAAGCATAAATGTTAAAATAACAGATGAATGCAAGGTCACAGTCATGACTTGGACCCAGAAGAGACTCTTGAACACTTGACATGCTCCTGCTGTCAGCTCACAGCTGCCTTTGGCTCTGACGAAGGCGTAAAGCTGAAGATTCCGGGTAAGGAAGCTGTTGGAATTGGATCGTATTTATTGCAAATCAACAGGATGTCTTTGCAAGTGTAAAAGACATATGGAAAAGTCCACTGTTATTGTTGTACTTTGTTGTGTCTCCAGATGTTTTCCCTCCTGCCCCGCTCCAGAGGCTGAAAGTGGGAAATGGTTTTTCATTGTTCTTAGCTGATGGTGCCAACATCTGCCTTGACGCTTCCCTGGGGAATGATATTAGCACTGCTGAGAGTTTCCGATTCATCACTTGTGTCTCATTTGCCTTTTTTTTTTTTTTTTAGAAATACAAGATAATGTTAAGAGCATGAAGTTTCAGCCCTGCTCAATTCTTTTGAGGGGTGAGAAGAAATCAAGGGAAACCCTTGGGTGGCTGCTGAACTATCGCAACAGCACTTATGAGCTGCCTTATTTTTAAAGGGCTACAAATGAGGCATTAAAATTTGCTCTGAGCTGATGTATTTCATTGAAAGAAATAGTATTTGTGAGCTCAAACATACTTGAAGATCTCAGAATGCTTAAAATAGCTCTGGTTTTTAATATACATTTAATCCATCCTTAGTTCCCAGTGCTCTGCGCTGAGGGGAAGGGAACCAAATGAATATCTTCATTTGGAGTGCTCTTTGCTGGTCACATATGCTTGTAATGGTATTGTAAAGACTTAATTCCATAGTTTTGAACCTCACTTCTTGATCAACTTGAGAGGTGTGTAAATTAGCAAAGTTTACCCAGGTGTTGATTGCTGAAAAAGGAGCTTTTAATAGACATGTGAAATAAACAGCATTTTTTCCCCAAAGCTTCTGTACTTCTTCTTATCAATAATCAGCTGTACAGTATCAGATTATATTAATTTTAGTGTATTAATAAAATTTATTATATTAATAATTTTTAAAAAAATTGCTTATATCTGACCTTTTAAATTGGAATGAGCTCTGGAGAAAGTTTGGGCCAGAATTTTCAAATGTAGACTAAGACTAGATTCTGACCTGTGATTCCTTTATAGCAGGCTGTGGTTCCTGCCTCATTCCCTTTCATGAGCTGGAAGAACCTGTGACTAGAGCCTTTAGGTGGCAATAGTGTAAATTTTAGCAATGTCTGTCCATGTTTAGGGAAGGGGTTTTTTTGAGAAATCTTTTGGGTCCAAGAAACTGAAGATTCTGCAATATCTCACCGTTTTGCCTGCTTCTTTGTGCCTTGGCTGTTGTTTGTTTGGTTGCAGTTATTTACAGCTCACTGCTGGGTTTTTTTTGAGATCCTAGCAAGAAATTCCACAGGCAGCTGCGAAATACATGTTTAATCAATTTTAGGAAGACTGATTCCCTAACTAACATATTTCTTCCAGCTGAGACACGGTAAAAACTGTTCTGCAGATACTTGGGGAAGGGGGGGGAAGTTTCCCTGACAAAAATGTCCTTTTTCTGGGTTGTTACGATGTCATAGTCCTGTGGTTCAGGTAATTTAGGTATATTGGTGTCATGGCTTAACCTCGGCTGACTACAAAGTGCAGGCACTCAGTTCCTTCCCAGCAGGATGAGTGGAAGAGAATTGAAAGGGTAGAAGTGAGAGAACTTGTGGGTTGAGATAAGAATAGTTTATTAGTTGAAATAATAGTAACAGTAGTAGTAGTAGTAATTATAATAATAATAGTAATATTACAATGAAAGGAAAAATAGCAAAAAAAGGAGAGAAAAAATCCCCAAGCTTTTTTATTAAGAAACATCTTTTTGCCTTATTTTAAGCTTCTCAGGGTAAGCCCATGAAAGCAGCCTTTGCTAGTTAAGTTGTTTCTGTGTATGTTTATGTGCAAAAAGAATAGTACCAGGAGTTTTAAAGCAGCAGTATTCTATAGGCGAATAATACAATTTGGGTTTTCCATCTTTCAAATGTTAGTAGTGTCAATATTGCTTGGATGAGTCATTTTGTAAGGAAATAGTAGCATGTTTCTGTTAGAGTTTTGTCTGCAAAATGTAGAATTCTCCTGTGTGTTGGGATTAAAACAACTTGTATAGACCACAAGTTTCCAGATCCACGAGCTGTGAATCAGGTTTATCTGTTAATTCTGTAAACCTAATTTGTGTGCAAATTCCATGCAGGAGATTTTGTGTGGCAGCAGTTCCACTGCGAACTCCTTTGAGGTAGCGAGGCCAAAAGGTTTCCTTGAACGAGCACTTCCTTCTAATTCCACTGAAATATTTGCACGTGTCGGGGTGGGAGTTAGATCTGCTTTGCCACTTGGTTGTGTTTGTTTGTTTCCCTCTCCTGTAAATGCCTCGTGTCCCTGTTGTCTTTGCAGGTCAGGATCGCAGCGAAGCCACTTTGATAAAGAGGTTCAAAGGCGACGGCGTCCGGTACAAAGCCAAGCTCATCGGGATAGATGAGGTTTCTGCTGCCCGAGGGGACAAGTTATGCCAGGACTCCATGATGAAGCTCAAGGTGCAGTGAAACTTTCAGTATTACAGAGTCAAACGGAGCAGATGTCAGCTTGAACTTGGGCTCATTCTCCTTTCATGACACTGAGCCTTAGTCTGGTTAATTATGTATTGAAATCAGTCAATTTTGCATGAACTCCTGCCTGGTATTGCTTATCCTGGTTTAATTTTAATTTTAATACATTATGTCTGAGTTCTGTAGTTACTCAGTGATTGACACCGCTGCAATTTGTCCACAAATTACCAACAACACACTGCAAATTGAATAATTTTATTATGCAAAAGGGGAAGTAAACGACTACGGAGGAAAATGGGATATCAGAGCATTTTCTATGACATTTCTAATCAACTACAGCACTGCCTCTGGCTGTTACCTCCTGTGAGTGACAGTGGTGGGTGTAGGCAGCCAGATTTAGGGGGGACTGGTGTCCTCACTGGGAGGAGAATGTCTATCACCAGCAGTGGCAGGGCTGATGTGTTACAAAATCAGGCAGTGCACTGAGAGGATGGGGCATGAGAATGTAAAGAGGAGTCCCTGGAGTTTTGAGGAAGAAATGAAGCCATGACAAAGGCAGATTCTAAAATACCAGTGGTGTTGAGGGTGTGCTGTCTGGACCTGACAGACATCCCTCTATGGCCCAGTCTCTCTCAGAGCATGAGAGCTGTCTGTAGGAATCATTCTGTCCCTCACCCTGGGGCATATGGAAGGGCTTGAGTCACTGGGAAGGAAGGAGCGGTTGTGTTTTCCTGGAGTTCAGTGTTGGCTGCTCACTTCCCATCTCCCCTCTGCACTGCAGGGTTACAAACCAGGTCTAGCAGCAAACCCTCTGCTGTTTTTTCCCTTTTATTTCCCTTCCAGCCCTCTCTCCAGCCTTAGAGAGGTGATGGATTTTCCATAGCTGGTTTTTTCAGGAGGAGAAATCACTAAATGGTGTCTGGTGCACTACCAGCCCGCGGGGTTCCAGTCCCGAAGACCTGGGAGGAATGAGTTATTCATTAGGGAAACAGCATGGGGTGACACTCAGCTTATGGTTCAACAACCTAAAAGCAAGATCTGGGAGGTGATTTACAAATCAGTTTTACAGCAGGCAAAAGTTAATCTGCTCCAAAAGGTGCTCTGTTGGTATTTCACATCTGCCACAATATTCCTATCTGATTTAAATGTGTGCTGGGTATTTCTCATCATGTCATAGTTGCTGGCACTATGGGGAGAGTTGTCACTGTTCTGCTGCACAAACCTTTTTGTCTCTCTCCTCCGTGGATTAAATATTTCCACATCTCCCAGGTGCCTAATTCCTGTTTGCAGGTGGCAAGATTGATCTAAATAGTCCTGGGAAATGACTAAAACTGTTAAAGAAGGGGAGTGTTAGAAATTCATGTTTGCCAATAGAGCATAAATTTATGGACTCTGGAAACCCAGTGTCCTACAGTGTGAATTTTAAGGCCACCCATAAAGTTTTGGGGTGGCTTTTGACATCATATCCTTGTAATGGAAGCAGCGAAGGTCTTAAAATCTAAGTTAGCGGTTCTTGAAACGTGTTGGAATACAGAGAACCAGATAAAGCCTAAATACTTCCATTTATTTAGGAGTACAATTGATTATATTTGATCACAGTTCAGTGTTACTGGTCCGGGCAGGCTCCTGAGAAGGTGGAAACAGAAGTTACTGTTCTAATTACGCTGTGGGAGAATAATGCATGAGATGATATCAGCAAGTTGTCTTACAAAGTAAAGGCCTGAGATTATTAAAAAAAAATAACCCTCAATACCAGTTTTTAACAGCCCAGGTGCAGTTTGATTTTTAGAAGAATATTTTTTGTCTATAAAAACCTCAACTTGTTTATTCCAGATAAGTGTGAAGTGAAGTAAGCTAAAGTCGTTGGCATTTTCTCTCCTCTGCTGCTTGCTGGGTTTTTTTCCCTATTTAAAAAAAATAAATAGAACAGCTTATAGCTGGGAAAAGTGTGCTAGAAATGACCTTCAGCTTCCATGAAAACAAATTTCATGGAGGATTAGCTAATGCAGGGGTTGGAAGTGGGAGCACATTTGAAATGCTCTCTGGGTAGCATAAAGAGATGTGGTACCTTGAAAAAAGGGAGGAAGACAGAAGTAAGGAGGGGACTGTTCCTGGAAGGTCTTTGAGTTTTCCTAGAAAAGTGGTGAATTGTCCACAAGCAGATCTGTGGCTCCTGGGAGAGTCATGAAGCCAACCAAAGCTGCTCTTTGTTTCCACAGGGAATTGTTGCTGCGGCTCGATCGAAAGGAGAACATAAACAAAAAGTCTTCTTAACAGTTTCCTTTGGGGGAATCAAAATCTTTGATGAAAAGACAGGGGTAAGTAAAGTGATCGTGGGGTGAGACAGAATTCAGTCTTTCCCTGGTTCCTTTAGAAGCGTTTCCTGGCTGGGCCAGTGGAATCTCACTGGTGCAAACACACAGGAAGCATCTCAGAGATTTGGTAAAGGGTTATCATCTGTCAGAGCAAGCCATTGCATCACTTGTACAGTGTAGCTTGTGTGTTGTCAGTGGTAGAAAAATTGTATTTTGTATGGAGTGGGAGGTAAAAGAAAATTTGTGTTTGGCTGTGTGAATCTGCCAAGCAACAACTTCCTCAGTAGCATCTGGTTAAGGGAGTTGCAGAGACTTTCATGCCTTACACAGTTTCTGCCACAGCAATACCATGTTTGATTTTTTAAATTGCTCTAAAAGAAGAAACCTAAGCAAAACATTACACTACTTAGATATAAAGCAACAACACACAAACTGTTTTAGTCATAATTAAGAAGATTTTTACAGCAGTTTAAGCTCTGCCTTGAATTTTAAAAAGCTCTTGATTTAATCTTTTGGAAGATTAACTATTTAACACGGTGCCAGAAATAAAACCCTACTGATGGTAGATGAAATTATCTTTGCCAGTTAATTTATATTATTAGAAAATCAATGTCATTGAGCTCACTGATACATAATGCAAGTAGTTAGTAATGAAATGCTCATTTGGGATGTGTTGTGTAAAATATCCAGGCAAAAGCTGTGTTTCAGAGGGCATTGCTGGGGTTACAGAAAACAGGAAATGTCCGAATTAGGGCTGTCAGTGCAAATTGCACTCCAGCCACAGCTGCTGTCCTCAGATGAAGCCTTTTCTTGGGGAAATAAAAAAGAGGGAAGAGAAAGACTATTCTTTTTGTACTTGTCTCTGAGTGTGTCTCAACCACTGGAATGCTTTGCACAGTATAAAGAGGGAAAAGGGGACATGTTTTGGGAACAAAGATGTGCTTTATTCCAGCTGCCTCTCCTGCAGCTTCCTGCACACTCTCCTGTCTGCAGCAAGCGAGGTGGGGACATGAGAACAGTCTCCCTCATTTCATAGCTCTGACATCCCATACTCTAAATCTGACATAACTATATCATCCTTATAGTAAACCTGTCACTCACCCACTGAGGCTTAGAATGAAAGCCTTGAATCCACCTTGCAGATGTCTGCCCCTGAGCTGCTGGAGTGATGGACAGGACTGTTGAGTTGTCCTTCTTGGAACAGGGCTGTGACAGAGGGATGTGGGGGTTTTTACGTCTTGTTTTGGAAACAGGAGAGTCGTGCTCCCCATGCCGAGGGTTTGGAGCAGAGGAGCGTGAAATCCTCTGCCAGGTCTTCAAAGCCATCATCCCCTGGGCTTTTTTCCTGCTCCCCATGCCGAGGGTTTGGAGCAGAGGAGCATGAAATCCTGTGCCAGGTCTTCAAAGCCATCATCCCTTGGGCTTTTTTCGCAGCTCAGGTCTCTCCTTGTCCCAGAGTTTCACACCCTTGTCCCATTCATTCTTCGTACTC
>NW_008238126.1:6772285-6803401 GCF_000691975.1 Corvus brachyrhynchos | reverse complement strand
GAAAATCCCACAAGCTGACAAAACTAGGGATGGTACAGTTGCTCAGCCCGGGTTTTTGGATGGGAAGAGACTATAAAGGGCTGTAAAAAGATTGTGTTTCACTCACACAGATCTTCTGATTTCCATGTTAAACTTCAGAGTTTATAAAGTTTGGAGTTTGGTGTTTTGTGCAACGGGGAAAAAAGCAGCCCTAAATGGGGAAGAGCCTGGATAATCTTGCATTTGCTTTTTTCTCTTTTAACAACCCTCCCTATCCCCCACAGTGTTTTCTCCCTTGGTTGTATTTCCATGATTTTGGAGTTCTCAAAAGGGTATTTTGGGAAGATTATTTGTCCCTCCAGTGTGTCCTTTCTTAACTTCTGCCGTTGTCTATTGCTGTCACGTCTGCCCCAGTGCCAGTCCGACGTGATAGAAAAGAATAAAAATATTCAGAAAAAAAAGTGGGCTTCTTCATGTTGAGTATCTTGTAGGCTGCCATTGGATTTTAATTTATCACAATAAAAAATCAATTTGTAGCTCAAAACTAGCAAATTTTTTTTTAAATTGGCAGTGTCATAGCTGACTTCATACAGATGATTTAGGGGAATTGCTCCATAATTTGTTACAGATGAAGGGCTCTGGTTGGGTTACTACTGAAAATGATAAGCAGGTTTTTTTCCTCCCTGTACTTTTATAGCTCTCCTTAATATGTTCCATTCATCAAAAAGTATTGATTTTAATAATGGTATTATTCCAGCCATCAGGAATTCTGCCCTTTGACTAAATTTATCCATGAAGGAGATTGAGTTGAAGGTGGAATATCATTTGGAAAGAACATATCTCACCAAGAAAAATGCAAGAAGGATTTGCTGCGAGTTTGCACTGAGATGCAGTACAATGTGGTTCATCTACTGCACTGTAATAGAAATAATAACAATCCTTTCTTACATTCCATCATTCCATGCCAGGGATTAAACTAAATGGGTCCCTTCATACCACTTTCCAAGTACTTGTCAGTGTATTTAGAACATGATAGCAAAAAATTGTATTTAATGTGACTAACAGGATGTTCTCCTGTTGTGTGTGTGCCAAAAATTGTCATTACACATAAGGTTTGACCCTGTTAATCTTATAAATGCGCCTTTTTTTTCTGCTGTCAGATGTTTTCCATCCATCCATCCCATTTGCTTTCTCCAGATTATGTTTGCTAAATATGTACCTTACCTGAAGGATGTACATTTTGGTTTGTTTTATACTGAAAAAAAACCCTACCATAATTATTGCTGAACCCAGACTTTTCTCTACCCAATGCCACTTGAGAGACTTCCTTGCTGCATCTGATATGAAAATATTTTCTTACCATTTATTCTTCATATCCCATCTTGGTTAGACCTCAGTGCTGCAATATATTCTTAATTAATAATATTTGTGGGAATTCTGTTATATTTTCAAAAGCACAATCTGCAGATGGCACAAAATACAAATAATTGCATTGTGTTGTTTAATATTCTGCCTTTTGGGGTGGAACCTAGTGGTTGGTGATTTCCTAAGACAGCAACAAAAGGCATAACTGTGCTTATAGAAGGAAATGGGGATTTTGTGAAGGCCCATCATTGTTGGATAGCTGTTTCTCAGGGTTTTGTTAATCACACACATCAGGCCATCTCCCTGTGATAGCTCAGTGATGCTTCATTAGACGTGCGTGACTAATCTGGGCTCTGTAAAGAGCCTGTAATTGTCTCATTGTTTATTTATGTGACCATAAATCTCTGTTTACTGTAGGTTCCTTTCCAAAAATGTATTTGAAACTAATAATTAAATCCTCTGAAATGCTTGGGAAAGTATTTCCTTCCACCTCCATGCAGTGAGGTGGGTTTTTAAACTCTTGTTGTCTCTAATTGCAAAATCCTGTCGACTTCAATGGCAAACCCCTACACTGTGAAAAAGAAATGAGATAAAAGCAGGAAATTAATATTTGGCTTTAAGCAAAGAATTATATCTGTTAAAGTAAAATTTTGTATCAGCTCGTGGATGTGTAAATTGCCAGAATATGCTGTAAAATACAGCTCTCTCTGAGCTATTGTTACAGCTAAATTATTTATCTGGATTCCTCCACTGGCCAACGAGCAGGGTAAATCAGTGTCAGTATCTTATGGGAAATAACCTAAACAGATGGACTGTAACCCAGCTGATGAAGATGACAGTCATCACAACAATTTCTTTCCTATTTTGTAGCACCCTGAAAGTGAGTTTCATTTGCATTGTCTATTCTCTTTCAGAGATGTTGACCCCTATCTTTATTGAAATAAAGCTCTTGGGCCCAGTCTGTGGGATTGTAACATTTCTAGGAATACTCTGGTGGAGTTTCAGTATTTATTGCAGGGAAGTATTGCAGTGTGTTACTCGTATTTTATGAATTTGATCTGTAGCCATTTTCTTCAGGCTGTCAGTGTGAAACCCAGGGAGGGAAACCGTGTGTATAAATACATATATTTCATGTTGGCTATCTGTTCTTGTTATCTATCAGTTACTCAAAGCTTCATTATCTTAGCTGAGGATTTTAGTTTCGTTTAGTTTAGTTTATATCTTTGAGGGTTTACCTGCCTGAAATGGTGTTGCTCAGTGCCCTATTCCATATAAGGGGGACCAGACCTCTCCTGTAGCATTCCATTAAAAAAAAATTAATTTTTCTCCCCATGCTGGCCACAGAACTGGTGATTGTGCTTCTTCTTTAAGTCTTAATGACATCCAAATAAATAACACATGTGGTGGGTGGTTATCATCCTGTTGTCCTCAGGTTGTTCTCTTTAACTGAGATCATGTTAAGGCTCTGAAATGTTCCAACCAATGTTTTGGATGCCATCATTTTGCCCATCTTCCTGAACTTTTAAGCTCTCTTGACCTTACAGTGCACACAGATTCCTCAAGCTGTTGCTACAGCGCATTTTCCAGCATGTTCTGAGGCTTTATCAGGTTTGTGCTGATAACCCCTGGATTTGCTGCTCTTCCCCGTTCAGTGTGAGTGATGGTGTTAACTATGCTGATAGATTGCTAACAGGACAGCTAAACTTGGCTGAAAGAAAATTTTAGCAAGATAAAAATTCTCGCTGTTGGCAGAAGAGGCCTCATTTGAAATGTACCAAAGGTACTTCTTGACTTTGCTGGAAATCTGTTGGTTCTGGCATCCCTGACCAGAAATCGAGGTACCATCATGGATCTGCAGTTATTCCTTGAAGCACATGTGCTGGAGCAGATGAAATGTCAAACTGTCAAAGTCTCTATCACTGAGTGTCTCTGAGTCCTTAAAAATAGAAATAAAAGAAAGAATTAATTTCTTCTGCGCTCTGCTCGCTCTGCAGCAAGCAGGAGAGATGGGGCGAGGAGTTCACTGAGTTTTGTGTTTGCCAGGGGGTGGGATTGGCCAGGAGACTGCTGGTGGTCCTTGCCTGGGGCTGCCACAGGTGGGTTTTGTCACCTTCATGTCTTTAAAACTTCCCAAAGTTCCTGCTGGCCTCTTCCTGGCTGATCTCAGGTGCAGCCCTCTGTGAGCATCTTACCTGATCAGCTGATTCCACACAGAGTCCTCCACCTGCTCTCCATGACTCTTGTCTCTGGATTTTACCTGTTTTCCTAGATCCTCTCCTGCAGTTTTTGTCTGGAATTTCCTGTGTGCTGTCTGTCCTTGGTCTCTTCATTTTTTCCCTGCTGTGCTTTTTGCCAGAATTATTTCATTTGCAAACATAAATTGGGTTATTGTGTCAAACCAAGTGATGCCAGCTCTGTCCTCTGTTCCAGTGTTGATCTGTCTCTCCAGCCCTCTCCTTGCATGTTTAGCCAACAGCTGAAGCTCAGTGTGGCTAAAACCAGGCCTTTTAATCCTGACTCCCAGAGGTCTCTCTCTGACCTCCTTTTCAGAGAGCTGAGCAAAATACCAGCATCATCTATTACTCAGCCCTGTAAATTCAGCCTTTTTGGCCTGTTGTTTTTTTTATGGCCACACCCAGGGTAACTCCAGATCTTGCAGAATTCTTCTCACCTACTCTGAAATACAGCATTTACTCTCACACTGAGAGTTTAAGCCCAGTCCTGCCTCTCTGCATCTCGTGTCTCAATTGTTATCCTTTGCTTCGTCCTTGACAAATTTGACTTTTATTTTTGAAATCCATCGTGACTGCCAGGATTGCTGCCTCAGCTTATTCTTTTGATCATGTCACACTTCCCTTTGCATTCCTGGGCTGAATCTGCCTTCTCTCTTTTATCAGCCCATTGCTGAATTGTTTTTTTTTCCAGGCTCTTCATGGCTGCCTTTACTCTTCATCAGCTTTCGAGGAGTCAGTCCATACTACCAATTTTCACCATTCATTTATTCAGTTTTCATAATAAATTACTTCAGGCCCCTTCCCACCCTGCCCATCATCTTTTGGAGGAATTCTTTCCACAAATCCATGCAGTACCTCCTTAATTTTTCTTTAAAACACTCCCATGCTACAAGAGATGTCCAAGGGCCATCTGGCCTTTAGCTCTCAAAGGCTGGAATTTAAATGTAAACTCACTGGGATTACCTTTTAATTCTTTCTTTATTTTTTAAATCAGTATTATCTTTTTATAGGAAGTTCTTTTGTAAGAAGTGCTTGGTCTTGGACCATGCTGAGGACTTCTAAGGACTGCAGTGTGAAAAATATTACGTAATAACAATAAAGAGCAACAACTGTAAAACAGCAAAGTCAAATTTTGCACATAGAGTTGAAAATGGTGACATTTGGGGCCTTCCTTTGTGCATTGTCCACAGCTTCTGCCTGCAAAAGGTCCCTCTGGCTGACTGGGAGTCATGCCCTGCTCCTTGACACTCTCCATCTTTCTGCTTGTAAATATGAACAGTAAAACATGGCATTTACTGTTCTACACGCAATAAATGTGTCTAATTAGAATATGGCAGAGGAGAGGACTTAAAAATCTGCATATGATTCTTACAAGGTATTTATAGACTCTGGTACTTCAGAAGGGAAACAATAACGCATTTCATGGACATGTGACAACTAGCAAAATGTAAATGTCAGGAGAACCTACTTCCTTAATTACATCCCTTATTGACTATTGTAATTCATTCATTATTGGCCTTCCAAACTGGGCCCTGGGCAGTGTGGATGGTTCACAGTGCTCCACAGGGATTTTTAATAGCCACAAGCTCATGGGGTTCTGTTCTTTAAATGCCCAGTTTGCTGTATGAGGGTTGTAAAAGCCTTAGGTATTACGGCAGTTTTGTTACTGTGGAAAAAAGAACACAAAAGACAAAATTTGGGTGTGATTTTGGATATTAGGAAGTCTTGAGGATCTCAAGGTTTGATTTGAACCTTGTGTCATCCCTCCCAACACTTGGCGTGCAGAGGAAGGCTGAAATTTCTCTTCCTCTCATCTGGAAAAGGGAAAAGTTCTAATCTAGAGCTGAGTCCAGCCTGTTTGTAGTCCAGGGTATGCAGAAACTGCCTTGTGAGAATTCTGACCCTAATGGGCATGAAGATAAACTAAAGCTATTCCAGACATATTATCCAAACTGAAATAATTTGTGCCATTTTGTGTTAGTTGTTTTGCTTTATTTTTTCAGTGGGAAAAGGGTAAAAAGTTGATTGCTTTCAAAAAGGCAGAAAACGAGATTTTATGAGTTTAGTGATGGTCTCTTTTGGCCTCCTGTTGTTTAATCCAAGCACCCCAGGATGGATTTAAGAAAGGGAAGTGCTGCTTACATTCGTTCTGCATTAAGGTATGGAGAATTTCACTATTATATAGTTACAACAGTGATATGTAATAGTTCCAAACAGTAAATATTAGGAATATTGATGGATTCCCAGTTACCATTTGGCTTCCATTGCATATGGGGGTGGGTATCTGTCTACAGAGCTGTCGTAGTAAAAGTTACTATGCCAACATTTCCAATTCTGTCTAATTTGTTTGGTGTGGTTAACCAGAATTTGGGGTGAATTTTGCTAAGAAGTTGGAAGTCAGTATATTTGTTATTATGGATCCTGTTATATAGTGGAGCTAAACAGCATCTGTCCCCTATTGTCCCATGGCAGAAAACTCAAAAGTATGGAGTTATATTGGGATTTATTTTGCCTATAGTCACTACCCTTTTGTGATCCAGATAAATAAATGTCCAGCAGAGCCACATTCCTTTTTCTCCAGCTGCAATTTTGTCTTACAAGAAGAGCACCCAAAATACAGAGTTGCATGCAAGTTCCTGGTGTTTTTAAGCCAGGTTAATGCATCACACAGCAGAAGAAAATTTCAGGCCCATTCTCAGCACACCTGGAATTACAATGGCTGGATTTCAGACTGCTTGGGAAAGGATTTAGCAAGAGAAGTGCTGACATAATAATAGCACAGGCAGCTGAGATGCTCTGAAACCTCCCTGGAGAGCAGTGGGGGACATTCAGCAGGTGCCAGAACAGAAAGTTACATCCTGCTTTGAAATCCACTCTTTTTTTCTTGGAAATGGCTGGGAAGCATTACACCCCAGGAGTGCTGGTGATTTCCCTATCTATTCAGAGCATTTTTATCTGATAGGCTGCTCTGCAATTTTGTGCTTGCCCTGGTAGGAGCAGTAGCACTGTCCCTGCTCCCGAGTTCCTGTGCTGCCTTGTGGGCTCTCCTGTTGCTGGGGTCAGGTGAAAGAGGGGCAGGTGTCCTTCACTGTCGGGGTAATGAGAGAGGGAAACTACAGGAAGGATTACTTTTAAATTTATGTGGAGTTGGCAGGATGATGGTAATAGATACTTACTGGAAATAAAGACAGTGGGTGATGTTCTGCCTTCTGGAACACATTTGTGTTTGCAGGGAAGTCAGCAAGAGCGTGGTTCAATCTGAGAGTTCATGAGGATGAATAAACACCTTTCTTTTCCTCCTAGTTTGTGTAATGGAAGGAGAAGAAGAGGGAAGGCCACTGTCACTGGGTGCTCTCATTGTCAACACTTACCAAACACAAATACCTGCTTTCATCCCTCTCTTTCAGTTGAATAAGTCATAAATTTCACATACCAGTATATCTTTGCTTAGTACAAAAACAAATGTTCATCAAAGTTGTCTTCCCAAATGAGCTCCCTGTACTCCTGACCTTTCTGGTGGATGCTCTGTGTGCCCAGCATGTGGTTGCCCATGTGGCAGGGGAGCCCAGGGGCTGGAACAGCATCTCCTGTGGTCCCCCCACCAGCCAGTGGCAATCGTGGAATTACAGCAGTGCCTCTTGTGTCCCTACATTGTAGCGTCCTGTCTATCTCTGCTGTTAATACTTTATAATCCTTTGTGGTTCCCATCCCAATTCCACGTCATTGTACTCCCAGTGAAACAGGCAGCAGCATTACTGCTGGCTTTAAAGGCAGCACTATGAATAGGTGAGGCAGAGCACTAATTAGTTTGAGTGCCTTGACATTTAAAGCAAGTAAGAAGTCTGGGTATCTAAAAATATTGCATATGGCTCCCAGCCCTGGCTCTGCATAGCTCAAAGTACTTTTTTTTTTCCTTTTAGATAGTCAAAATATGGATTTGAATCCAATTTTTGGATTATGTCCTTGCTTTTTAAAAAGGCTGAGTTGGTTTGTGAAAGGTTTTATATGCAGCCTTCTGCGATCTTTAATTAGCCAAGTGCTTTCCTGTGAGTGATACAGGAATTTGGAGGTATTTTAAAGTGTAAGGCACGTGTGAGTGTAACCTGTGCATGCATAAGGCTCAGTGCTGAGCAGTGCTGGGATTGGAGTCATGAGTAAGTTCAGGTTTGAGGAGGAGAAGACAGCATGTCTGTGTGCAGGAGCTGCAAAGGGAGTAGAATGAAAGGAATAAGTAGGAAACAAGCCAGCATCCACAGCTGTGAAGGGCTTTGCTGCCTGCATTTCGGTGGAAGGTGAGGGCAGCACTGCCAGGGAGCTTTTCTGAAAGGCAGACCTTGTGTGTGACACCCATGGCCAGGACAGCAAAGCAAGGCAGGGAGAGAGAAAAGCCAACAGAGTTGATCTGTGCTCTCAGCTGGGCCCAGGTCTGCATGCAGAGCGTTAATCAAAGTTTGCTTTTGGAGATTTCAATTAACAGCAGAAGACTAAAACTAAACATTCATCCTGCTTTCCATGAAAATGAGCAGGGAAGAAACAACTCTGAGCATTAAAATGTGCAAATGGGAGCTGTAGGATCTCTTTTGGAAGGTGCCAGGGCAGAGCTTAAAAGCAGTCTCCTCTGCCTGAGTTGAAATGTAGAACTCTTGGAACACGATGTGCCAAGCACCTTCCTAGGGCAGCTTCAGGAATTCCTACCTTGGGATAACACAAGGGGAAAAGAAAAAGAAAATAGAGAAAAAAAATTACCTGCAAGTTCTTTGTTCTGCTTTAGAGTCTCTCTGAGGTTTGCCTTTTACATTTTATTTTATTCTTATCTTAGGGTTCAAATACTGCACACACACTTGTCACATTGCTATGGATGGTTTATAGCCGAGGTGAAGTGTCTGTTGTGGGACCTGAACAAATGAAGGATTTATTGATGAATGATCCCATTTATGGGATTGTCTGAAGCTTGTTTATACGTGCAGTTGTAACTTGGAGGAAAAGCTTTCCTCTCTTTTTACTATAGGAAGACTGAAAACAAAATGTTCTGGTTTTTATGACCAGGATTGGTCGTTCATGATGCTGTTTCTGAATTGCAAAGCTCATCACTCCAGAGTCATCTTTTGCTGATGTGCAGCAAAAGATCCAAGTGCAGCAGCTCCATTGTCAGCCACTGCAACCAGTCTGTCATTGTGGAACACAGGGTTTCTTGCTTCTATGCCTTGGTTAATTTCTGATTGTGAAATCACTTCTGTATTTGAAAAATACCAAAATTGTGTCATGTGAAGTTCTCAACTGTTTTGCATCATTTTCAGTCTGCTCATGAGCACAACATACTGGTTATACACAGTTTGTGAATTCACAGAATCCTTTTCTGCTCTTGTTCTTCCCTGTACATGTGCTTTCTCTCAGCCCCCTTTCAAATCTTGCTGAATTAGGGAGAGTATCTGGGAGATAGATAGATAAATATAAAATGAATCCCTCTTGTCCTTTTCCCCCTTTTCCACTAAAGTTTGGTACATTGTGCAAGTAGATTTATGGTCCAAGGAAGTTTCTGTTTGATGACTATCCAGTGCAACTTAAATTTGAGTATGGTTTTTGTGATCTTTCCAAGCTCTGCTTTATAGGCCTTGCATGAGAAATCAAGAGAATCAGCGGCTGCCTCTCGCTGAGGAGTTTTTCACATCACAGGCTACAAGAAGAGGGTGGCTGGTAATGCTTGCTGAATCTGAAGCAGTTAAGATGTGAGACAGTTAAAGCCAAAAAAATTACCTCCAAATCCCCTAGGAGTTGTATGAGGGAATTTCTTGTGCTGTTCATGTAAATCAAAAGCATTTGAGGAGGGTGAGGAATACTGGTGTAAAGGAACAAAAGAATCTTGTAAAAAGTAAGGGCTGCTCAAAAGACATTCACAAGCTGTGAAGATGAACACAGCAAAAATATGGAGGGGTTCAGTGATGCTATTGCAAACTGTCCCATTCCTGCATATTGTGCTCCCTCAAATTCAAGATTTAATCAGTGAGTCTTACAGTCTTACCAGGAAAAAATACAAGGCATGGTCAAAGGTGCTGCACTTGAGCTGTGTGCAAGCTTTGGCTTGAGAGTAGAGGGCAATATTGGCATATTTATGGCCAGTTTGATCCGCTGAGCATTTTGCAGAGGGTGGTGAGGTGGGAGCTCGGGGGGAGTGCACTCAGATGTGTTAGAGCCCTGGGAATCCCACAGTGGCCACTGGGCAGCTGCCATCCCAAAGAATGTAGTAATAACTTCCAGGCAAGTACTGTTGCTTGTACAGCACACTGAAATTGTGAAATGGCAACATGAAACCATGTGTTGCAGGCTATAGATGCTCCTTGCAGTTGGAATTTGGGGCATGGTGCACTGCTGAGCTGATTAAGGCCATTGGCTTCGGTATCAAGGGTCAGATTTGCTGCTTCTTGGTATTGCTGTGCAAATCCTTTGCTTTAACCATCTGATAGAACAATGGCTGTGTCAGATGCAGAACAGTAAGAAAATAGTACAAGACTCATGGGATGCCCAGCATCTCAGCTTCAGTGTAGCACATCTGTCTTTCCAAAGCTCTCTGAAAATGGTTCCTTGGCCTTTAGGATTTTCTTTGCCCTGGAACAAAATTTGCAAGTGCATATTTAAAATACAACTTGGGCTTAATAGTAACTGGAGAAGGGTTTTGGGCTTAACTAGCTACTTTCACTCCTGATTCGATAAAAAATTGAAAAGCTTTTGAAAAGAAGATGGGAAATTGGCCATATGTGCATTCCAGTTTTGTTTTGCCCCCTTCCAAATTCATATATCTAATAAATGGATCTTCTGCATGAGCAACTTAGCATTTGCTTCCAAAGACAATGACCAATAACTAAATTCATATCTGGTCTTTGTCGGACATTATTACAAATTATGAGAGCTGGACAGAAGTTTATTACCTTCGTGCTGTTCCCTTTCACAAATTAGGTTCTTGGAGCATCCAGCCAGCTCAATATCAGAGATCCATTCATCACAATTAGGCTGCTGTGCTGGCAGAGCCACGTCCTGCTGCTTTAATTGACTCTGGGTGTCTGAGGTGGGGACAGGGCCACACCAGCTGAGAGCATCACTGGGTGTGTTTGGCACAGAGGCACCCACAAGGGCACTTGCCTTTGCTCTCTTGAGAATTTTCCCCTCTTGCTCCCCAGGTGAGATAAAGGCAGCAGCAGAATGCTTTTCTCATCAAGCAAAGGGAATGGTGAGGATTAATTTGGGTTTTAGCTGTGGCCCAAGTACCCGTTTAAGCTCTTTTCCTGAGTTCAACCAAACAGGCTCTTGCCTGGGGTACTCCTGTGAAGTGCTTACCTTTATTTAGGATGGAGTGTACAGGTAGGGCTTAGTGTAGCCCTCAACTCGAGCAGGTGCTTATCCTCACACAGGATCTTGCTCTCTGACTCTGCTTCCTCCTGGCTCAGCTGCACTTGCCATGTAAGCTCAGGAAGTCACATAATCTGCTTTTTTTGCTTCAGTCTCCTCGGCTGCAGGAAGAGAATGGCTCTTACGAGTTTGTTATTGTTATTGTTATTAAAAGGAAATTAAATTTACACTTCTCTGGGTGCTGTGGTGTGTCACAGCCAGACAGCTGCCCCCCTGGAGGGACTGAGTCTGCAAGAGCTGGGGCTAAATCTGTTTTGATTCTTCTCTTTATCACACAATATTTCATGTGGCCCTTTGTGCTACACAGACCGAGCTTTGATCTGCATATAATCTCGAAGTGAGCTTTTTGTGCCAAGTGTTTTTATTGTAGAGCTTGTGCACTGAGATGCCTTTTAGTAGCTGGCACTTGGAGAAGTCTTTCTTCAGGTTATTGTCTGCAAAATCAGTGTGTGTGGAGGAAGCACAGGGATTAGACAGATTTATTTTCTTCTCATTGTGAAGCCACGCTTACAGGCTGCCATCTGAGAGGTCCCTTCAGGCTTGGGGAACACTCCAGAGGTTACATTTTCCTTTTCTGCTCCTGTTCTTGGGGTGGGGTTTTTTTGGAGAAGGAAAGTCCGTAATCTATTGCTCAGCCTGCATTCCATGCGTGCCTTTGGCTCAAGCAGATTCAGCAGTGGACTTTTCATTTTCAGTCTCCTTCAGGGGGAGGGTTCAGCCCCCACTCCGTGGTTTTATGTTCAGTTTATACTCTTTTATGACCAAAACTGATTGTCTTGGCCAGTGCTGGGAGATGCCTCCCAGTACTGAAATCTCCATAAATGCAAGAGGTTTCCAGTGAGTTTTGCTTTTCAGGTTTTCATATGTGACATTTCTTTGGAAAGCTGAATTGGAATGATGCTTTCTTCCAAAACTCCTTGCTCTTCTTGTAGGAGTTCAGTATTTTGATAATTGCTGCGCTTAAATTCTACAGCTCTCTTCCTGTACTAGATCAAACCTGATAAAATGTTCCACATGTTGCAGTAAATGTTTATATAACAGATATTTTTGGGGGGCTATCAAGTGTTTCCTCACACTAAGCACTATCACATTTAAGGAAGATTACTGTGATCTGTCACATATTGTTTGTTCTGTCCTCTTTCCATGGACGTGACTGAAGCGTTCATCACAGTAGGGGAGGACTGTCAGATTGGAAATAAGATATTTCTCAGTCACCCTGTGCTGTGTCCAGTAGTAATTTGCAGGGAGTTTGAAGTTGTTGGCAGCTGGAGCTCTGAAATAACACTGAGCTGTCTCCTCTCTGCTATTTCACGTGAAACTGAGAATTTTTGCAGTGGTTGTTTCATTTCCCCATCTGCTCATCCCCTGCCTATCTCATGAGGCTGATGTCTTGCCACCCCATCTGCCATCCAAATACCAAGTTCCAGAAAAAAACACGAGAAAGTCTGTGATGCAAATGCAATTTTTTGATGTGCTTTTCATTTCACTCTGACATTTGAGACTGTTGACTTTTCCTCCAAATTGTCTGTACACAGTCCCACTGAAATGCACTTTTCTTGAGAGGAAGAGGAGGTGGAAGGGTTCACAACTGCTTGAGAGGTATCCCTGCACCTTAATGGGTACCAGGGAAAAGTCTATGCCAGGAACAGGGTTTGGGGGTTTGGGTGGTGTTTTTTTAGCTGTCTACGTACAGGGACTGCTTTCCATCTCTTAAAACTTTCAGAAGTTATGAAACCAGATCAGTCTGGGATTTGAATCTGCAGGTGTTTCATGTCATTGAGTGGTTTGGGTTGGAAGGGGCCGTAAAGATCATCTAATTCCAACCCCAGTGCCATGGGCACTTCCAGGACTGTGGGATGTTTGTGAAGGGGATGAGCAGCTCCACACCACCTCTAAGTGCATTTTAACAAAACAGCAGAGAACCATTGTAGCACAAACACAGGCAGTTAAGGAAATGCTTGTGGCCTTTTGTGTCCCCATGATCCCTGCAAATATCAGCTCAAACAAACAGGAATTGTAAGGAAATGGCCATGAAGAGCATTGGAGCAGGTGCTGCATGTTGAGCCCTGTTAAGGAACACAGCAGCATCCTGGGTGCAGTGAAGGAGAACCATCTGTACCTCCCAGTGTTTTCCTTGCAGCAGGGAGATAAAGTTGATCTCGGAGCCACTCACATGTTTTGCAGTGCACTGTTTTCACTGAGTGTGTTGCAGTAAGTAATGGTCGATGTCCTGTTGCACTTTGGGCTTGCTGAGCTTCTTGTTAAGGCTTTACCATTCATTTCCCACATTCAATTTCCATGATTTTTTTCCAGTGGTATTCCTAAACATACCAGGCCTGCTTTCCTTATGTGATGCTGAGCAGTCCCAGCTGGAATACAGGGGACTTGCAGCATGGCTGAAACTATGGTCCACGAAGTTACTTTATTATGAATCCATTAAGGGTTTTGCAGTTTGGTGGGTAACTGAGGTGTTTAGGGAGCTTATACAGGCAAAGTGTTTCATTGCTTATTCCAGTGTGAGTGGGCAGGGACAGGCTTGGTCCCTGCCTGTATCCCACATCCCAGCATCCATGGTGGAGCTGCCAGTTGATCCCACCTCTCTGAAACCAGGCTCAGCGTTCAGTTACTCGAGGTGAGAGGCCTTGCAACCCAAATCCCTATGGAACTTGTCCTGCTGGATGTGACACTGTGTGGAACAAGCTTCCTGCTTTCGGTGGGGCAGCTTTTCCAGGAGGCTTTGCAGCTTGCAGGGTGGTTTTTTTGTTGTGGCTCTTAACACTGTGCCCCAGGCTCCACTAAATAGACAACCTCATTAAAAGAGAAATAGCGATAGTAAAGCAGTGACTTTCTCATGCCATCTAACTCACATTTTTGACATGATTGCTGGACCCTCCAAGTACTTAATTGATTGACTTAATTGATTTAGTGGCACTGGAGGCTACAGCGTGGAAATAAAGGGGCACGATGAGGATAAGGGGTGAAAAAATTTATGATAGGTGCCAAGCAGCCTGAGGGAAATTAGAAATGCTACAGATCTCAGAGGCAGCTAAATCAATTCAGTGTGATGTACAGGGAGCAACCTGGGGGAAGAGGAGAAGCAGGAGATGGAATGGTGAAAAGGAGAGGAAATAATGGCTGGTGGGAGACACCAGGGAAGAGGAAAGGCAGCAGGCTTGGTGCAGATGGGTATTTTTGACTTTTAAGTTTAAAACCAGGCAAAAATTTGGTAGTGTATGAATAAAATATAATAATGACATTATGTTTAGCCTAAAAAACAACTCATGCATCACAAGATGGTCTTGTTACCCAGTTTGAGACTTTATCTGTGCTTCCATTTAAAATCTCCAACATTTGCAACAGTGACTAAAGTCACGGGAGACCTAAAATAATTTGGAGGCTGTGGATTTTGTTAACAACTGAAATTTAAATGTTAAATTCCTTTCTAATCTCTGCAGTATGTAATTGACTGTGTTGAACCATAATACAAATTAAGTCTTCTCTATAATTTGTTCTGTCGTGCTGCAGTGCTCCAAAACAATTTGGTACCTCACTTAAGGATTGGTAAATGGTTTGTAGCAGCTCTCTGCACAGATAACTTCAAAACTTTAAATAGTGTGTGATGGAATCCATCAGCATTGGCATACAGGGGGGTCAGAAACATCCCTGAGTTGAGAAATAATTCTTTTATGTGCTTGTAGCCACTAGAGACAGGGTTCTGATCTTGCAGTTTACTGTAGTGAATCTCTCCTGGCTGCAACAGGACGCCCGTTTCTTCTGTGCAGGAGCAAAGAGTCAGGCACTCATTAAATAATGCTTAGAATGGAGCATTGGAATATGTAGAAGGGACTCATGAGTTGAATTGAGGGCTGTGAAAATGTAGGTGTGTTTATAGTTGCATTTGAGTACAGATGTGTGCATGCAATGTGTGTGTTCCAACTCTGTGTTCCTCAAACAAGTGAAAAGCTCTCCCTAAACTCCATCCCATAAAGTACATAAAAGGATAATTGCAGTTACCTTTACTTAATTTATATCTCTGTTGATACAGTGTGTAAAATATCGTAACCATTGGAAATGTAATGATTTTTGAACAGTGAACGTGGATTCCCAAATAAATTTGAGCGTCTCCATCTGCTCTCTTACCTTGTGGGTGATACTCTTCCATTGCAGAACAATCTTCAAATTTAATTCCATGAGGAAGGCATCTGATCACAGTTTAATTTCAGTGCGAAACGCTGCCTGGCAATCAATAAAGCAATGTCAGAGAACTTTGATTTAATAGGAGCCAGAGATAACGTTCTCTGTCATATGCAGAATAGAGAGATGGGAACACTTCATTTCAGTGTAACAGATAGCATGTAACTTGGTTTTCAAAAAAACCTAATAAATCAATATCCCTGTATTATCTAAGTGAGATCCCATCATTAATTTTAAACGCTCAACACGTCGGGAGAGTCTGAAGTGCAGCTTCAGCTCAGCCACGTTCTGCCTGCAGTCACTGGCAACACTTCACTCTCCCACGAGCAAGCAATCTTGATCTGGGGACGTTAAGAGCCATTTACTGTGAAATGAAAATGAAACATGTCCAGTCTTCTGTTTTATATGGAGCCATCCATCTCTCCCAGGCTGCCTCTCCTTTCACATCCCAATCCCTGCCCTACAGAAGTCCCATCGCTCGCCCTGCTCAGCCTTTTCCCTGCCACACACAGGCATCCTCCCCACTTCTGAATGTTAAAAGTTACTTTTTTTTAACTCTAAAAACAACTGGTTGTTTAGAGATTGCATGGATACCATGCTGGTTTTCAAAATGTGCTTTTTCTCAAAGCCAGCAGGAATCTGGACCTCGAAAGAATTGTCTGTGAGGCTTTGCCTGCTGTCAGAAATAGCATTAGCCCTAGATGATATAAGAGCAGGTCAATATATCAGAAGGTAGAAATTGAAGCTAATAGATTGTTTTAGATAAGCTTTCCAAGGACATTATTCTAAGTGGGAGTACTTCTGTACTGCTTTGATAATGAAATACTGCTTAGTCCAAAGTGACAAAGATTCTGGCACTACAAGAGATGCTTCTAAAAGCCTCAGATCATGTCCTGACTCTGGGCAGGGTTTTGCTCACACATATAAAACAAAATTAAGTCTTTTTATTATTACAATTTGCCAGAGTGGGATTTTAAATAAAATGTGAAGTTTTGCATTCAGCATTGATTTCCAGTTCAGTAATTACATTTACATTCATTTTCTGGGGAAAATAAATATTTGGAGTTCTGTTACTGCTTGAAGTGAAATCTGTCTCACTGGCTGATGCTGATTTTTGTAGAGATAAGGCAGGTCTGGTCCTGATTCCTAGAGGTGTTGGAGATTTCAGTTGTAGCTCTGCAGCCTCTGCAGATCAGCCTGGCCTCAGAGTCACCCTGTGTGAAGCTACAGGTTTCTGCAACCCCTGTTCATTTATGTACCTAGAAATACTGGTTCTGTGCCTGGGATGCTGTGTAGATAGTAACATGGTAATGCATTTTTTATTTAATTATATTTCACTTAAAGATACCAAGAAAAATCTCCAGGGGAAGCTTTTAGTCAACCTACTAAAGCAAGTCAAGTTTGGCTAGATTTTGAGAAAAAAGGGGCTTAAAGACTTCAGATACTAATTGGTTTTCATATCAGATTGCGTTGGGATCCAGATAAAGTGGTGAAGGAGAAACTATACTGCCTTTTAATCAACCATTCTGATGTATATTCTCTACTGTTGGGTTTTTTTTAGCTACTCCAGCATCACCACGCAGTTCATGAAATTTCCTACATCGCGAAGGATATCACAGACCACCGAGCGTTTGGATATGTGTGTGGAAAGGAGGGCAATCATAGATTTGTGGCAATAAAAACAGCCCAGGCAGTAAGTATCAAATCACTGTCATTTTCTGCCGTGTAACTCAGCTGAAAAGCTGGTGGTGAGAAGCTGTTCAAGAGGCCAGTCTTGGGTTGTTTGTGGTTGTGCTAAACTTGTCACAAGGGTCTGTGTAGATCTTAAATAGCGAATTAATGAAACCCTCTTGGGCAAAAGGGAATGTGTTTCATTATTCCCAATTTTTTATGATCTATTTTTTCATAATTATTGTTTACCTTTCTAGCTAAGCTAGACTGGATGCAGATAAATTTAGCTTTGTTCCTATACTCATGGAAACCTACATTGTGTGTAGTCTACCATAATTCCAGTGGTTGAGGAACCACTAATAAATATGCCTTTACATTCATCCATGTGCCTTTTATATTCATAATGCTTTTTATATTCATAACTATAATTATCATTAATTTTCAAGCATAGTTAGTTCAGTAGGAATTAACCCAGGCCTGCGTGCTGAGATAGAAATTAATTCTATATGAAATTTAATTGTGGAGGTACTCTAACTGCTCTATCAGCAGGATGTGGGGTAAGGGGTGTGTATTTTCCCCTACAGAAATTCTCCACCCTGTTCTTGCTTCCATAGGCTGAACCTGTAATCCTGGACTTGCGAGACCTGTTTCAGCTCATCTACGAACTGAAACAAAGGGAAGAAATGGAAAAAAAGGCACAAAAGGACAAACAGTGTGAGCAGGCGGTATACCAGGTACACCAATAAGCTTAGACTACTGCCACGAAAAGTTTGGGTTTGGAGTTTCCCCCCAAGTTGCTCCAGAGAGGCTCTGAGCATCCTCAGCACTTCTGACAGCAGTGGGTTTGAGCAGTGCTGGCTTCCAAAGGACCAGAGTGAGCCCAGCAGCCATCCTGAGCCCAGACTAGGATTAAACTGAGCTGAAAGCTGTCTCTGGGGTGTGATGAACCTGGTTAGCAGCTAGAAATGATCTGCTCAGTTCCTGCTTAGTGTTTCTTCTAATTCAGAAGGAAAACTTTAATGAAGGTCAGTGTTGTAAGTTAGTTTTAAGTGTTGTAAGTTGGGTTTTAAGTGTTTTAAGTCAGGATTTAAGTGTCTCATACTTTAGGGGAGATTCAATATACTTCTGAACGTGTGTGCTTGAATCAAGTCAAACAAGGTGCAGATTGTTAAACTCGGATGGAACCTGAATAAAGTTACTTTGTACCATAATGTGACTTTATCTGTATCCTGAAGAAAGAAAACTATAAACTTACCTGCCCATTTTGCTTATCCCTTTGCTGTCCTTTAATTTCTGAATACAGTTCTTTTATCTCTGCTGTTTATGTTCTGTGCTTTTACTGCCTGTCCTCTTACTTTGCTGTAGACAATTTTGGAAGAAGATGTAGAAGATCCTGTATACCAGGTAATTTCTGAAGCTGTATGGCCTTGGAGTTTCAGAAATGACTAGATACACGTTCTCTTCAAACACAGCCAAAACCTTGCACAAGGTGTTTTGAAATTTACTGAGAGAGGTCTTGTGAGAAACCTTTAAAACTTCCACAGAAAGTAGCATAGAGATTAAGCTGTAAGTAATAGCACAATATGTCTGTATAGAATAGAATAGAATAGAATAGAATATTTCAGTTGGGAGTATAGGAATATTACTTGAAGTATGTCATAAATATTAGTTAAAATGTGGCTTGTACATCCAGATTTTAAGTTTCCAAATGAGATTTGTAATCATTTTTTATAGGACCTCTAACTGAAAAGAGAGAATTAGGGAAGGTGAAATCTTGTTCTGATAGTAATGAGTTGGCATTTTGTCTTCTGTGGGGCCAGAATTTAATTCAGAAGGTGAATGTTTGGGAAAAAAAACCAACAGTGGCATTGATGTAACACAGTCCCTTGTTGGCGTTTGAGCTATGGTTTAATAACAGATCTGAAATTTAAGTCTTGCTTCATCCAAGAAAAATGTCTGGGAGCAAAGATGATTATCAGAAATGTGTCAATATATTCATGTCCGATACCCTGCTGAGTGTGAAGAAGAAAAAGATGTAATTTCATTCTCATGTTTTTGTGCTGAAACAAAATATGTGGTAGTTTACTTTTCTTTTCCTGGGGATTTTGTGTTCTTCCACTTAGGCATATCAGTGGGAGGCACGCTGAAAGGAACCAATTCAACCATTAGTGAATATTGAACAGTGCCTAAGGTGCAGCAAGAAAGATTATAAGAGTCAGGATGCCCTAAATTATTGTTCAGCTTTTATAATGTCAGGAGTTTTGTTCTGTACTCTTCACAATAAAGCAAGAACCTGAAAATGAAAAAGTGTTGTGACAGCCTTTTGCCATGTGGCCTGTTCCACGCACACCGGCCTGTTCTCCCAGCTTGGATTTAACACTTTTTTTCATAGATAATAAATATATGTGGAAATAATTGCCATTATGTAAAAGAGGCAAAATTCATGTTGCCTTCAGAAAATTAATATTGGGCCACAGGCAGTCTCCCTGGCGAGAAAGAATTAGGAAGTTGCTCTGATGATCATTAAGAGGAGATTTAGGCCTATTCACTGCTGGTTTATGAAATATGAAGCAACCTTTCCTGGTCCTTCCCAGCAAACTGGTTGTCCTGCTGCCAGCCTGTGCTTTGAAGTTGTTTCTTTAATGCCTGCCTTTGTTTTGACGTGGAATTCCAAACGGCCTTTTTCCCTTCTGTTTCATCTCTGACTGTCCCTCTCTGGCGCTGCTGCCATAGTACATTGTGTTTGAGGCTGGACACGAGCCCATCCGTGAGCCTGAAACGGAGGAAAACATTTATCAGGTATAAAACCTCTCCCTTGTTCCCATTGCAACGACCGCAAGCATTTAATGAAAGTGCATTTCATACATAGCTCGCTTTTAGTTTTCATCCATCACCAAAATGTCCTGGCATTTCATTCTGGTGACATTATCTGCCCAATGTCACAAAAGTCACAATGTGATTTTTCTGTTGTTTGTCATATCAGCTTCTGCAAATTTATATTAACTTGGTCAACTCCCAAACTTTTGAATACACCATATGAGGTGATAAGTGGAGAAACTCTTCTTTTCTTCCTGTTAATTTTTTGAAATTTTATACCCCTATTCTGAGAAACGTGCTGAAGATGTTTTGTTGGCAGACCATCTAAGCAATTCCTAGAAATTTCAGTGGTACTGCTCTTGCTTCTGTCTAACCAAGGAAATAACTGAGCAAA
The DNA here is from genome assembly GCF_000691975.1 of Corvus brachyrhynchos. Lineage (NCBI taxonomy): Eukaryota > Metazoa > Chordata > Aves > Passeriformes > Corvidae > Corvus > Corvus brachyrhynchos. Next base: position 6,783,346 of record NW_008238126.1, on the reverse strand, counting down.
ACCTCAGAGCTCTCAAGGGATATCCCCCAGACCAGGGAAACTATTTTCAGAGTGCATATGTTGTGTTAAAGCCCAAGCTTGCATTCTTCACGCTGACAAAAAACTGCACTGAAAGCAATATAAAATAATCTTTTGTCATTCAATTTATCCTCAAGGGATCAGTACGAGGTTTATTAAAATATAATGTAATTCATTTTGTATCACATACTAGAGGCAAATCTGAGGCAAATTTGTGCGCTCTGAGAAAATTGTGATTCGAGGAAATCGTTTAGTGTGGAGGGGAAGGAGTTTCAAGCAGTGATTAAGCATTTCATCCAGCTGGACTAGAGGTTGATGTGCTTATAGGAAAGGATTGTAAGGTAGGCAGGAGCAAGGGTTGAACAAAAAGAAAAAAAAGGAAAAGCATTAAGTAATGAGAAAATGTAGGAAGATGTGAGGCTAGTGTTAGCTGTAAGCTGAAATGAAAAGGAGCTGAGTGGGAAAGGGAAATGCAAGTTAAACATTAGAAAATAACATCTTGGAGATGCCATCAGAGGGTCATTGATATGAGATTCATTTATTCTCTCCCTGCTGATGCCCTGGCACCCCCACCACGCACACTCAAAAACACAGCTTTCTGCATCTCCAGACCAAGACATGCAAGGCTCTCAAGGTGAGAGTCTGCCTAAGGCTGAACATTTTCAGTGTTGAAAGTTTGACTATTCTCAGCAAATGTTAAGAAATTGCTACTCTAGTTGTCAGGTTTGTGCTAGAAACAAAAATCCCGTGAGAACTCCCTTTGGAGAAAAAACCAGTGATTGTTGTTCATCAAAGTGTGGAGCTTTTAGTGGTACTCTACAGAATTATTAGTGGAAGGAAGCAAAATGGGGCTGTTGCTCCCAGTGTTTGTAGATCTTCCAGCAAACATTGGTGGGTAGGGAAGTTGGAACTGTATTCTGGGGAATGGCCCAGAGAACAGGAGGACTCTTTGGGCAGTTTCTTTTCCTTAAAATGGAAATAGAAGGTGATAAGCAGGTAGTGAGGCCTTGCCTCATCTCAAGGTACTGCTGTTACTGTCCTCTAAGTCACCAGAGAATTGCTCAAGGCTTTATTTGACAGCATCTGGGTGTGATGAAGTGTTTCCTCCTGCAGTGGTCACAGAAAACACCTGTGATTAATGTGCCATACTCTGGATATTCACAGTCTGGCATTGTCCTCTGTGTTTACTACAGGCACTACTTGAGTACAGCAAATGCTGAATTGGGGAGTTAGGAGTCTTTTTCTGGTGTCTGTGTAATTGATGGATGCTGAGGTATCGCTAGCACAGACTGGGCTGTAGCCATGGGGTTCCCAGCTCCCACGGGCTCCCAGAGCTCTTGGCTTCCCCAAAGCTGGGTCTCCACAGCTCAGATTTTACACTCACATCGCTGACAAAATTGTTTCTGTTACGAGGTCTTGGTAGTCTCAGAACCATCAGGCTACTATTAAAACCAAAATCAGAAAAAAATCCTCTTTTATATATATTTTTTTGGTGGTTTTGGTTGATTGGTTGGGTTTTCAGGGTTTTTTTAAATTTGATGCATATTTGTGGCAGCTTCTATTATTTACTGCAAAGCCTTCCCCATACCACACATTGCTCAACATGTATCTGCTCAATAACCTCATGCAGCCTTGCTTCAGCCTCACCAAACCTTTCTGCTGGTACTGCTCTGGCTTTTCATTTGCTGGTGTGCAACAAATTCACTTCTGCCTTGGTGGAAGAGATTCCCACCCCGTGGGGAATTGCAGATGAAAGACACGTGCAGAAAGTGACAATTTCTATCTTTTTAGCATAATAGAGGTCACAACTTTTCTTTTTAAGCATTCTCTCTCTGTCTGTCACCTTTCTTTGATGCATTACCCCAAAGACCGTCTGTGTCTGCTCTTTTAATATTATCTGTGTAAGTTGCTGTAATTTGTTAGACAAGGACTCAATCACTGAGCACATACCAACCCTCAGATTGCTTAACAGCATCTCCTCTCCTGCCTGGTGTTCCAGCGAGGTGGAGATGGGATTTTGGGAGGTGGTTTGGTGCTTGTGTAGCAGCACTGGTCTCTGTAGAGAGGCAAGTTCTGCTCCGTGAGGAGTTGACAATCCGAGATGGAGGGTTCTGAATCGTGGTGCTTTTATTGCTGCAAGATGCAAATCCATCCAGATGGTTCACAGCCTGTCACAGAGACAGAGCTGACAGCAGAAATAGTGCTGGTACCTCTTACTGGTACTGCTAATCAAAGGAAAAACAGCAATTCCTTGCCAGCCCCCCAGTGTAAACAGGAGATGCAAGCAAGTGCACAACAACTAAAGACAGCAGGTCAGGCAGCACTGAGTTGGGAGGGAAAAATGGCTTTCAGAAAAGTTTCTCTGTCTTCATATGAGATGCAAGGAGCTTTTCTCTGAGTATAAATTGGAGTAGGAAAAGGGGGATTGATAGTGCAGGGTAATGTTCATTCCACAGTCAACTCTGGATATATGTGCAAATTGGGATGACTTCACAGAAAGGCTGGAAGGAGGAAGAGGAGAATGGCTGAAGGGGAAACATTCCAGAGAAAACAGAAAAAAAATGCACCCTAATGGAAGTTTAGAAACAGTTTATCTTTCCATGTTACCCCTTCTTTTGTGAAGATTCAGCTTTCCAGTGACTTCCTAAATAGGCCCTTCCTGGTTCCTGCTCTGACACTGTCACCTACAGCTCTCTCTTTACAGACTGTTACTGCCATGACACTGAATTTTTACCAGTTTCACGTATCTAATGTCATTGGCTTTAGTGGAAGTGGCCAGAGAAAACCAAGGCAAGCAAATCATTCCCAGGATAGGAATAGAAGAAGGTTTTTTTGCAAAGTTCATTCATTTTCTTTGAGAGTTCTTGACAAATTTCTTCAGTGTGCACCAAGTTAAAGACACACAATTCCTTGTGAAGGCTTGTGAAGGGGTGAGAGTACAGTAGGGACAGCAGTACAGAGAGGTTTTAATGTATTACACAGAATATTAGGCAGAATAGTTACACAGAGGAAGAAATGATAGCACATCTCAATGAATAAGTAACATTTCTTCAGCTCCCCCTAGACCAGTCCAAGTTTAATATCAGAACCTTAAGATATCTATTATCTTACAAAACAAAAAGATGATGATTTTATCATATTTGCAATATCATCTCATTGACCTGTGAGGTTTCACTGTTGTCTGAAATGTAACTTCTGTACTCTGAATGCCTTGTTTGGTGGAAAAGCAGCACTGATGAGAACAGGTTACTGTTCTTTTTGCTTTTGGCATTTACAATGGACACTCAGTGCTTCTATGAAGGAAAAGAAATATAATCACAAATTATAGATGTGCAAACCAGTGGTCCTTGGGTAAGCACAGCCCAATATTACATGAGCAGGCTGTGAATCCCCCAGGTATAAATCATGACTGGTGGCTCAGCTAAATGCCCACACGAAGTTTAAGTGCATCGTCCCCTGTCCATCTCTCCTGTGTCAGACTTCAAGAGGCCTTAACTCCTTAGTAAAATTGCAGCATTATAACCAAATATCTCACAGAGCAGCCACAAGGCCCCATCACTGCAGTCTTAGGACCTTTTTTAGATGATTAAATGGATTGGGAGGAAGAAATCTAACACCAGGTGTAACATCTCTTACCCTCATCTCGGTAGCTCTACTCTGTTTCTCTTCATCTGGGGAGATGATGAACTCACCTGACCATAACTTCCATTGCACATCTCTAATCCCCAAGTTAAAGGAAAAAACAACCATTTAAGTGGGAAGCAGCTCCAAGTACACCTGAACTTCATGTAAACAAAATTATTTGAGAATGGAAATCTCTTCTCTGAACACTGCTGGGCTGTAAAAAAATCAGATGTTTTATTTCTTCAGTATTTTCTCCATTAATGGTCCTACTTGGTTAAGAAAGGAACCATCCTCGACTTCATTAATATTAAAAAAGTAATATTAAATAAACTACTAATTTATGTACACCTTGTACATAAATACCAGTTGCTCTTCTCAGCTTTTTGTCCAAGCTGCTTTTGTAGTGACCTCAGTTTTCCTTTGCTGTTGCAGGTTCCTACCAGCCAAAAGAAGGAAGGTGTTTATGATGTGCCAAAAAGTCAACCTGTAAGTGTAAGTATCTCCCTCATTTATGCACAGTAAAGGAAGTGAGGGTTTTAGCTTCTGTGACTTTCATTTTTGTGTGTAACATTTGGTGCATTCCTCGTGGTGTGACTTTTGTCAGTGATGCATTATGGGTTGGTTGGGATTGTGATGTCACTTACATCCATCTCATTCATCACCTGAATCTCCTTTCTGTCTTTTCTGACTCATTTTTAGGCAGGTCACCATTTGTAAATGTGTTATTTGTGCTTAGGAGTCAACAGTGAGCCTTCTGCCTGTTAATGCTTGAGGTGCTGCCTGGTTTCGAAGGGTTCCTCTGGTACCCAGATGTGTATTATTTCTGTAGTGCTCTAAGTATACAGGAAGCTAAGCTTAATTCAGCTTAATTTTTTCCGTCCTATGCCTTGCATGGGCAGTAAAATATTAAAAGATGGGGGTAATATGGTGTTGTATCCATAAAACAGCATTCCCTTCCTGTGTATTGGCATTTTGAAAAGGTGAAGCATTTATTCCCAAAATGTGTAAGGAATGGTAACAAGTGACTGAGAGAAGTGACAGATGCCTTAGAACAAGGTGTGCATTTGCCAAAGGGTGGGTTATGCTGTTCAGTAGAAAATTGTGCTATAAATGCCTCAAGAAATTGTTAGATTGCTTTGGTTACAGAAAAAAATGGGTATTTCTGAGGATTTATGTGAGAGTGGAGAAAAACCAAGGAAAAGTCAGGAATTTCAGTGTAGTATAAGTATGGGAAAGATGCCTGTGTTTAAGAGAAGACATTTTGACACCAGGATGTGGTGACTTCCACAGCTTGGACTGACCAAGGTGTGGAACAAAAAAAGAAAAATGCTGTGGAGGGGCTGGGTGGGACCTGGACTGTGACACTTCTGGGCTTTGCACAAACAAACAAACAAACAGACCCTGCCATAAATATTTCATGATGAGCCAGTAGGAGCAGGGAGGCATCTACATGTTGCTTGCAAAAATCTGGTAAAAGAACTCACCTTGCATCACCAATTGAGGTATTTGTGGGCATGGAATAGCTGTTGATTTTTCACTTGTTTTTCATATAGTTCAGTGTTAGAATTTTTCTGCTGTGCTTTTCCTGTGATTCTTTTATTAGCCCTTCAGTGATGCTTCAGTTTTACTCAGGGTGCAGTGTGTAATTTAGGTTGTTGCAGTGTGACTGGGAGTGCAGTACACTTGCAATCATGTCTGCAGACACTCTGGTACTACTCTGTCCTGTAAATAGCAGATGTGAGATCCAGGACACATGAAACCTACTCTGTAATCATCAAATACATTTAATCTGCCATCTCCATGAAGCTGGTTGCACCTTTTTTTTTTTTTTTTTTTTTTTTTTGGCTAGTTCATGGTTAAATTTAAAGGGATTAAAGCTTTTTCTCTAATCAAGTTCTGTACATTAATTAATGAAGAAAAGGAGAAGAGGAAGAAAGAGGTAGCTGAGATCCTGTTTCACCTTTTTATATTAGTATGTATTAAAAAAAAAAAGAGCAATAGCTCTTAAAATTAGCAATTTAATATTCCACTGCCCATCTGATTTATTGCTCACCCTTCCACATGTGAGACTCTCTGTCATTGAGACACTTGCCATAATTCTGTTTTCAATTTATAGCTGTCATTATTATATAAACCTCTAAAATTCAATCCGAGGGCAAATAATCAAGCTCATCTACCTGGTTTGCACATGTAAGGACGCTTCCTTTATTAGGAGGTCTTGCTTTCAGTAATTTTGTAACAGATGAATGAAGTGAGAAACTTCTTTGTGGCCCCTGATAGGTTTCAGGCACCATGAATTCTCTCTGCTGATGATAAATTCAGCTCTAAATAACAAGGCAGCAGGTTTTGGTTGAGTTCAGGCTGAATTGCCCACAGCTCCTGGACGGGGATGGAGTTTTCATCGTGGGATTGTTTTCTTCTGGTGTGTTTCTAGGCAGGTTATCTCCAGTCTCTGCACAGAAAAGTGAGGGATATTGAAGTAGCCATCCAGGTGCCCCCCAGCCTTGGCTCTCCGTAGCCAGTGCAGGGAATTGGCCACCTCCCAGGGTTGGATTGGGCTTGGAGCAACCTGCTCCAGTGGGAGATGTCCCTGCCCATGGCAGGGGGTTGGAATGAGATGAGCTTTAACACCCCTTCCAACCCAAACCATTCAGTGATTCTCTAATTCTATGAAACTCCTCCCATCTTCACGACGTGTTCCTCTCAGGTGGAAATAAATGTACATCTGCACGTGGTTCTTTTGTGGCTGCAGATAGATTTGAAATGACCTGCAGGTACAATGACTCCTAAAAGTCACAGTGTCAAGGCTTGAGGGCAGAATCCCCATTTCAGAGGCTGCTTTGTGCCTGGGCAGTGTAATTCACACTGATTTTCAGTAAGATGCAGCTTCCTAAGGCGCCAGAACCATTCGGGCAAATATTTCTCCGTGGACACGGTATCCCACTGAGGCTGAAGGTGTGGAGCATCTCCGTGGTGGAGCCAGGGAGAAGCAGGAAAGTTCAAAGTTGTGTATTCATGTGCTTAACAGTGCTGTGCCATTGTGTGGGGCCGTTTGTCAGCAGGTGTCAAAGTGCTTTATAGCCTGACTCCTCATGATCTCTGATATCAAGTAATGTAAATACGGAGCAAATGAGGCAAAAAGGAATGAGCCTCGGATCCTGGGATTGGAACGGACCCACTGAACTCAGTTATGAGCAGTGGCTGCTCGCCGAGTCACTTCTCTGACATTGGGATGAAAAGATTGCTTACTCAGTGTAATTCTTGTGTTTCCCCACCTCTTCGCTGCATCCCTTCCCAGCAAATCCTGCTCTCCTGTGGTTTTCCTCTGCTGGGTGTGCAGCTGAGCTCCAGACACACAGTTTTCCTGGAATTCAGTTCTCTCCCAGTACCTCTCCCTTCCTCTGTATCAACTCACACTTATTGAATTCATTCTTGCTTTCTCTCTGCTCCTTCCTCAGTTTTCCTACTCCCCATTCACTGAGAGTAGACATCAAGACAAAGCAGTCTTACCCAAAAAGCTTCTGTTAAGTGGTGCATGCTCCACTTAGAAATTCTAGTTCTGTGTGTGAAACTAGCTGCTCTAAAAAAGGGGGAAATGTTTAATGAGCTCTTTTTGTCATAATTTCCCTTCGTCTCCCCATTGAACATCCACATCAAGTTCTACCTGTCATGGTGTTTTTAGTAATAAGAGTCAGACTGTAAATACTCTTCACAGAGACTGTCAGTCACGTCACAATAAAACCTTCTCTCCTCATCAAAATGTCTAAACTATCTGCCTAAGAATTTTATGAAGGCTTTCAAACAACTCATCTCGCTGCTGTATCAAGATCCAAGGCATTGGAGCTGGTGCCTTACAGTGCAGGCAGTCATTGGGCTGGTGCCAGCTGTGTGGGGAATATTAAACGAGGATGGAACAGACAGGGAGAAATTCGGCTGCCTTAGGACACAGTGTGGGAGGAGCAGATCAAGCTGGACCTGAGCACACTCAGGTTTAGAAGCCACCAGATCTGCCTGGTGGTCCTGGTGTGTTTGGGAAAGCTCAGTTTTGATTCTGGCTGGGGTTGCAGTGCCCTTCCCACGTCTGGCTTCTCCCAAAGTTTGCATCAGTGGCTTTGCAGAAACAACCTGCAGCCTGGTGACGTTGACTTCAGCCTCACAGTCAGGCTTCCAGGATCAAACTCTCAAACATGAGGAGAAAGGGAGTGCACAGTCCTGGTCTCTGGCCATCTGTGCTGGGAAAACTGTCCAGTTTTTGTTTACATTTGCTGAAAGAAACACCTGTGTTCAAATGTCCTGACTTAGTGACACTCAATTAAACCCCATGTAGGAGGTTTAATATTGCAGTGAGGGGCGTGCATTTTTAACAGGTACGGCTACTTGTTGCCAAATTGGAAAATGTATTTGTTTGTTAGGACAGTGTCTTGTGGCCTGGGTTGACGTTTTGGTGGACCTTTGTTTGTTTTTTAGGCAGAATCATAGAATAGAAATCATGAAATGGTTTGGATTGGAAGGGACCTTAAAGATCTTCTGTTCCAGCCCCCTACCATGGGCAGGGACACCTTTCACTAGACTGGGTTGCTCCAAGCCCCATCCAACCTTTTTTTTTTTTTAAGCTATCTTTTCTGGGATATTTTTTGGTTTATTCCTTACAAAAAACTTTAATGGCACAGAAAGCAGAAGCCAGGTCCTCCTTCCTAATCTTCCCAGTTTATAACATCTTTAACATAAAGTGATGAAGTTCCTTCATGTGTGTTAAGTACATGGTTTATGTGGAATTTAACACCTGAGCTCAAAGTTAAAGGCATTTCAACCAAATCTTGAAAAACTGTTCTTGCATTACGAGGTAGAGCAAGACAATTCAGAAAGCTGCTAACCTGAATTCAGAGGTTATTCACATGAATTTCCAAAAATCAGGAGGGTTAGATGTTAGAATTAATCCATTTTTAATGTATAGACAAGTAAAGATTGAGAATCTTAATCTGGATAGTTTCTGAGCATCTGCCCGTGCAAGCTTCATGTTTCAAGCTTCATTTTGGATTTTACATCAGGCCTGTCAAATAGCAGGTTTTAACAGTGCAGGAGTGCTGTTTCACAGATAGGGATAAAATGTCCTAATTTAATTGTTCTTTTATGCCATATGGATATTGTGGGCCACATCTTGAGCTGGTTTTAATCTGTAGGAGTTGTCCTGCTAGCAGGCTTTGCATCCCTGCATGGGTAATACCATTCCCCCAGTGTGATCCTAAACCCTGCTCCACCAGCAGAATGATTACATGCCATCAAAGCACTGAGTTCACTTCCTAGTGCAATCCTTTAGGATTTTGGGACATAATCACATGGCGTGGGGAAGCTGTAATCCAGCAGTGCTGCCCTTGATCAGTTTGTCGCTGTTCTCTCTCTGTGCTGTGCAAGCAGCAAGAAGAGAAAACAAAACAAAACAAACCCCAAAGCTGCAGGCTTTGCCTCAGTGACACAGTTTTCTTGGTGGATGTAGGGCACAGGGGTGCTGCCATGTGTGTGGCAGTTTAGATTTGTGGTTTTAATCCAAAATTTGGGTAATGTAAATTAATGGTAAACATTTCAGTGGGCCCTCACAGTTATGCAACCTGTTGGGTCAGGTGTCTTAATGGCTTCATGTGTATTTGCATTCCTAAACTTCCCTGGGTGCCTGGGCATTCTTTTGGGTAATATTCTGCACCTTTTGATATTATCCAAAGTGGAGAAAAGAGTGCAGCTGGACCATAGATGAATGTGATTGATTGTGGCACAAAGTTCTGACACATCCTGTGAATTTTTGTCTTTTATTTAATATGACCAATGAAGATTTTTTCTGATAGCAGTTGATACATTAAATTGACAGCTGCACCTTGTGTTGATTCACTACTTTTGGATTTGCTCAGAGCCCTACAGCTCATAGTAATTTGCTAAAATATTTATTTACAGACAATCTGCTTTCTAAGTAGTGAAGTTTGTAGCTCTACCTGGTCTGCATCACTTTATGCCTTAAATTTTATAATTTGCACAACTTGGGGTTTATTCACAAATTAAAGATAATAACACTTCTGGGGAAAGTGTTGTACACACTTGGCACCAGTTTGGGGAGAAGTAGTAGTAAATTTTTGCAGATTCTTTCAGTGCTACCCTGCCTTATTAAGTACAGAAGTACACAGGTCTTGGCTTTTTTGCCTACTGAAACTCACAGGATTTCAAGGTTTGGAAAATACCATGATGGTATTCAGTAATGAAGGTAGAAATAACTTGTTTCTGAAGTTTGGATAGAGTTCCAGTCCCCTGTTGTTTTGAAAAGCGTGCCTTGCAGGTGTTTTAAATAATAAATATGAGGTTGTGCCTAATTCCCTTCCACTGTTGAGTTTATTCCCTGCAAGCATCCTGTCGCCATCCAGAAGTGGAGTTTGGCTCCCACATGGAAGTTTGGGTTCTCATCATCTCTTGTGTCTCCCACCTGCAGTTAAAGGAAGCCACCTCATGTCCCCAGGCTGTGATCCAGACATTAAAGGGCTCATCTTTCCCTGTCCTGACCCCATGTCTGGGACCTTTGCACCAGCACTCTCTGTGCCTGGGAAGTTTGATTTTCTTGGGAGTGTGTAGCCCTGGAGCAGCATGGGTCTGGCTCCAAGCTGGAGTCACTCTGGTGGACTCTTGATTTGTCAGAGTCTGTCAGAGAAAAGTGGTAATTGAAGCATTTTAAATACCATTTCCTATAAGAGTAAATACCTCAAGTACACTGGGAATTCAGAATTAAGTTCCCTGCAAGTGAAGAGAAAATAAACAAATGAGTAAGCGTTTGTTTTGATCATATGAAGAGTTCCTTAATTTAAAGGAAGCTGTTGAGCAACAGTGGAGCAATTCAATTCCCTCAACACGCCTCAGTAATCTGGGATGTCAATTACATCCAGCCGTCCCAATTCTTCAGCTGTGCAGGATTGGCTAACAGGAGTTTTAACCAGCACATCCAGTGCTTCCCAGTCACCAAACAAAGGAAACTGGACAGTTGGAGAACGCAGTGAAGCTCAAGGCTGCCCTGCAGTTGGATACATCACGCTCAGGACTTGGGTTTATGGCTTCAGGAGAATTCCCTGAAGAAGAATGGCCATGACCATTCGGAGTTACCCTGTGAAACTGAAAAGAGGAGCTTCAAAGAGGAGAATTCCCGTGTCCCATGGCATTCTGAGCACTGGATTTGTACCCTGTGCAAGTGTCAGATGCCCAAAGTGCCTGTATTTTGGATAAATGTCCATCAGTGGTTTTATGGCAGCTCATGTTGCTGACATGACCTGTACTGGTTGGGAATTGCCTCCATCCCTGGAAGTGTTCAAGGCCAGGCTGGATGGAGCTGGGAGCAACCTGGGATAGTGGAAGGTGTCCCTGCCCCTGGCAGGGGGGGGGGCTGGGTGAGCG
>NW_008238126.1:6762694-6772249 GCF_000691975.1 Corvus brachyrhynchos | reverse complement strand
ACCACCCGGGGATAGTGGAAGGTGTCCCTGCCCATGGCAGGGGGTGGTACTGGATGAGCTTTGAGGTCCCTTCCAGCCCAAACCATTCTTGATTCCACAATGGAATGTTCACAGCAGCCTTACAAGGAAAGGGTTGTGCTCAGCTGTACCTCTGTAAATCTGGGCTGGTAACAGCAGCCTGTACCTGGGAAAGTTCATGGCATTTGAGGATCTTTAGGATCTGTAGGAAGCTGGAGATTGCAAAGACACTGATAATTTTTTCTTGACACACGTTCTTCTGTGTATTCTCTTTAATTGGGAAGTAATTGAGCAATTCTTTGTTGAGTTCCCATGCTACTTCATTAATTCAGCAGTAGTTCTACAGGAAAACAATGTCTGTGGGATGTTTTCAGTGCGTCTCAACCTACCAGACACAGTTTGACTGATGATGGGTTTAGCCACGATGCTGACATGTTCCTTCATTATGGTTCTAATTGTTTTTTTTAGAATGAATTGTAGTTAATTAGCAAGCTGCTTGCAGCTCATGGAGCTTGTTGCAGTATCAACAGTTACAGTGTAAGGTGTGAGCTACTGGGGCTTCGCTGAGCTGCAATAACCACGTGAACCATCAGAAAAGTTAATTGCCATAGCCAAAATATTTACATGTTCAACTGAAATAAGATAGAAAATCTTCAGTTTGACCAACCATTTGACTTGTCATTAGACTTCCATGTGAAATCCATGTTAGAGAGAGGGAATTGGAGATGCAGAGAGGCCGTGGTCGGGTGACTCCTCTTTTGTCTGCTGGGCTGTGTGGTACAGCACTCACCCTGAATGCAGGAAACCAAGTTTAAATCCCTCTGCTGCCTTAAAAGAGTTGAATAGCTAATACCCAGCTCAAAGGTTAATTACTAATTGCTGGTTATTTTCTATATTTAGTATCCTTCATACTCTTTTTTCTTGCTGAGCTCTGTAGCAGAGTACAAGTTAATTACCACGGTTTTTTTTCATGCTTTTAAGCACCATCTTTGCTCCATTCTCTGAGATTACAAAACCATGTTTTGTAAGATGCTACTTTTATCATCTTGTTTGCAAAAGTACACAGTATTAAGCAGGTTTTCTCGTGCCATATGTCAGCGTAGATCCCTTACTGCTGGTGAAAAACAGACTGAGTAGCAGAAGTTGGATATTCTGTCTTGATATGTGTATGGGAGTGAAAGAAGAAGGTGCTTCACACTCATGTGAGCACAAGAGCCCTGTTTTAGATTTCCCTTTTAATATCTGAACTTCTGCTTCGCTTAGAAAAGATATTTTTCAGAGGACTTGATGATCAGAGGGAATACTGTAGTGGAAGTGGATTGGTTTTATGAGGTTTATGAAAGCTGCAGTTTACTTGTCTCTTATCCTTGTGGGTGACTTCCAGGTCAGGATATTCTGTGATTCTGTGATTACCATTGCTTCTGCACTCTGGAGTTCTCTCCAGCTCTTGGATAACAAGTTATTTTTTAGTGAATAGTGAAAAGTGTCACGAGGAATTCTGCTGCCGGCTTGGAGTGCTTTAAAACTGCTCCTGGCTTCCAGTGGTGCTGCTGCTTTAAGGAGCCAGATTTACATATTTCACGTTTGAAAGATTTACAGGATGTCTCACATGCCTGTATAGGAAGATGGAGCTTTCATTACAGGTTTAATGTCGCCAGGATACAAGGATTAATTCTCCTTCCTCCGCCCCGGCCGGCGCGGCCGCTCGTGAGGGACTGGTGAGCTCCTGGCTGGCTGAGCTGGAGGGGTGTTTCACATCCAACACCATGCCTTTTTGAATAATTAAACCAAGCTTTTACATCACTCTGGGGAGGAATCCTCATATGGAGAAAGACCAAGAGCTGGAGCATCTCTCCAGGCTTCTGGTTATTTTCTGTCGAGCGCTGGGGGAAGGAGGGAGAGGGTTGTTGACTTTGATTGCCGAGTTTGAGCTCTTTGGTGTGGAAAAGCTGAACCAGAGGAAGGCTCAAAAGGGTGAATTTTGCCCATGTTGCTTCCTTGACGTGGCCACTGTGGAAGGCTGACCCATGCTCCAGCAGAGAGGGTCATTTCACCCTCGGGAAGCGTCTCCTCTCTGTGTGTGATGCCAACACGAGCTGATGGAAGGCGCGGCTCAAGTGCTGCGTGGTAGTTGGGCACTGGGGCATGCACCGTGACATGTTGGGCAAATGTCTCCTGCAAGGTCCTGCTGCAGCACAGGTGGGGATTTCTGGTGGTCCACTGAGCACTGGGTGCTCGTTCCCTCTGTGCTGGGAGCTGGGTTATCCTTCAGCTGCTCCCACCGAGCCAGCACAGCCGCTGGAGCTCCGTCCCTGGGGCTGGAGGGTGGGGGGCAAACAAGGGGGCTGTCAGAGCACAAAGTGATGAACTGCTGGCCAAAACTGGGCCCTCCTGAAGGTGTAAAGATGCCTGCTTTCATTTAAGAGCATTTTCAAAGTCTCTGGAGTTCCTTGAGTGGATGGACACAGCTTTTCTCACACTTTCCTCACCTGGGGCTGTGGGAACACAGGGTCAGCCCCAAGAAGATACAGGACTGCATCTGTTCCTGACTGTGCACAGCAACATTATCTTCCTTTGGCTTTGCCTTTTCCCACTCTTTTTTCTTCTCTTTTCTTCAGCTCGCTGATGAGATGAGGGGGAAAAAATCATTCTAGGCTGTTTGTGAGATTTTTAAGTGACATGGGATTACTGGCTGGTAACTTGTATGAAGCTTCTCAGTCATCTTACACTTGATTTTCGACAGCTTGCTGTCGTTTGTGTCTGCAGGAATGAAGTCTCCAACACTACAATAAGTGTGACCCAAAATTCAGCATTCTGAAGCAATAATAAGTGCTGAATGTGTGGATGAATACAGATGTGAGGGCAGTATATTCCCATGTATATTTACATAAACACAAACTATAGATATAAATACAACTTGAATTGACTTACATAATTTTCAAAATTGCTGTGGAAAGAAAATAATTATCTTAATTATGTTTACATTGATGTAGTAGTTTCCCTTGTTAGAGAAGTGTGTGGCTTTTTTCTGTGGATACTTGACTTTAGAGCTTTCATTCTCCAAAACTCAGTCATTCTTTTTTCCCCTGAGGATGTTAAATCCCTTCTTTCACCAAGCCAGGGAAAAGTTCCATTAATGTAAGCAGGATCAGAGCTCACTGGGTATGCTTACTGCTGAATTAATAAATATTTGGGAAAATAAATAGCTGTGTCACAAGTGGTAAAATTGCTTTATGCACTGGAAGATGAAATTTAGCATAAACAAAGTGTGTGTTTGCCCCACATCCCAGCACCATTCAGACTCACTGTTTTGACTGCTTGATTTCATATTTGCACTCACAGCAAGATGGAAAGGGTTTTTGTTTCAATGTTGAAGTCAATAATTATGGAGGTTATCATTTTCATGCTCAGAAATTCATGTCATTTTCATAAATCATCTCATTTCATAAATCATGCTTTACAGCTGGAGAATGGAAACTTATTGCTGGACATTGATGAAAATCTTGTTTCAGTCACTCAGGTAAGGTTGTAACACTAAAAAATATTTTAAGGAAATATTGCTGAAATCATCTATAGGAATAGTGCAACTGGAAAATGTTCATCTTGGGATTAACTTCACTGGAACGTAGCTAATATCAGATGTGAATAATCTTAATGAAGCATAAGGGGTGAAATCAGTTCTGTAGTGACAGTGAAATCACAGAAATAAAAGGTGAGTGTTTGGTGTCCAGGATCTCGTGTGCTGCAAGTAGATAAAGGCAGCTCTGTGTCAGAGAAGATGCATTTGCTTATTCAGGCTGACAACTAGGTTGTAGAAAAAAGATTCCTGAACCATTTGGGACTTTAAAATCTACCTCCAAAGTGTTGCTGTTGAAAGCTGCCTCCAGTCAGTAAATGAAGGTGCTGTGTTCCCACTAAATTTGTGTTTACATTCTCTGATGTGGTTCTGTAGCTCCTGTTGCATATGAGGTTGCTATTCTGTAAAAAAATAACTCCCCTGTAAATGTATTTCTTTTTCCTGGGGAATATTGTGAGTGGGGGTTTATAATAACAAAGTGCTGTTGGCTTTCCTATCACTCTCTCCAGCTGCCTGTTTAGAAATGTGTCTGCAGAGCTTTAACAGAATTATATCTGTGAAGAGTATCCAAAGATCCATCACCTTGAAGCACTCTGAAAAGTATTACTATTCCCATTATCCAGGAGTATGGAGGCACAGGGATCTGAGTTACCACCTTTCAAATGCATGTCATATAATCCAGAGTTCAAAAGTATACTGACTATCAATTTCCAGTATTCCTGTGAAACCTATAATATTTTTTCCACAAAAAATGTATAGCTTTGCACACAGCTGTGTGTATCCTGCCCTTTCCCATCCTTTCCCTGGCTTGCTCATCTGCTCCCTCACATGGGATGG
Source organism: Corvus brachyrhynchos (assembly GCF_000691975.1). Taxonomy (NCBI): domain Eukaryota; kingdom Metazoa; phylum Chordata; class Aves; order Passeriformes; family Corvidae; genus Corvus; species Corvus brachyrhynchos. The sequence goes on along the minus strand of NW_008238126.1, from coordinate 6,767,817 downwards.
AGGCACAGGGGAGCTTTTGCTCATGGAAAGGACAAAAGTGTTCCTTAGCAAACAGTGAATAGTTCACGAGGGGGCAGGAGAAGGGCAGGTTCGGGGTGCTGCTAAACAAGCAGTTTGGAGAGATGAGAAGAAAGTGGCTTTTGGAGTATTTCAGTATACTGCCACCTCTTGAGTCAGTAGTGCCTGCAGGAGGCTTGAAGTGATTTCCAAGTGAGTGCTGCTGTTGCCATTATTCCCACTTTCCTGGGCATTTTAACAACCCTTGCCTAATGTGTTTGTGCACACTGCAGAAGGGACTTAGGCTGGGTTTGTTGCTTGTTTGGGGTTTTTTTCAGAAGCTACTCCTAGTAGCATTTTAGTACAGAGCACTAGAATTGGTGTACCCTGAAGAAAACGTGGCTTTCCCTCTTTTTCCCTTCTGCATTTCCATGCAGATACTTAGAGGGATATAACAGCCCATAAGAAGAAAATGCATTGTCATAGCACTAAAGCAATGTGATCTTTTTAATATAAAACATGATGTGAGAAAATGTGAGGTAATTCATCCCTGGGTACATCGTTAGACATGAAGCTGAGAATCATCCGAGCTGCTTAGACAAATTCCGTGTCTAAGTGATTTTGGTGTTGCCCTTATGTGTGGGAATAGAGACTGGATTGAAAAAAAACGTGTGAACTTCTGATATGTGTAGTCTTACTCCTTAAGGGATCATTTTTAGTGGAAGGTTGAAGGCAGGAAAAAAAATCTTGGGGTGATCTTGGTCTCTTGGAAGGTTGTAAAGCCAGTTTGGTTAATGTCCAGAGAACTCAGGGGCTGCTTTTGCATGACAAGACTGAACTGAATGTCAGACCTGTCTGTGTGGCAGCAGGATCCAAGGTTTATGTGCCTAAGATGGGGAGGAGATTCAATGAGCTATATTAAGATTTACATTAAATCTTGTTCGTAATGAGAATTGTGGCTTCCCACGTTTTGTGGGTGTGGTTGGGTGTGATACTGTGGGAAAACCTGTAAGAAAGGTAGTGGAGAAGGCGAAGTTCTGAGTTGCCACCAAAGCTTTCCAGTATAACCACCCTGGTAAGGATGGTGGATGGGGTTTAGGTGTCCTGCAGAGCTCTGAGGGATCTGTGCTTTAACATCCCTGAACTCCAGCTGAATTCTTTTGCAGCTGGGTGGAAGGGAGTAAATTTGCTCTAGAACGTGTGAAGGAGCTTTGATTATGCAGCCACTCAAGTTGCTTCTTATAATAAAGTGTGTTTTCTCTTCTGGTCCAGTTAGCCAGGCCTGCATGGGTGACCTGTTTTGAGCTCCCACGGAAGGTCCTGAGGAAATATTTCTAACAATAATTTAATGTAGAGCCACAAACTTGTGATAACCCAGTTGTGCATCCTCCTTCAAGTCCACTTATCCAGGTCACACCTGTCCCATGGGCAAGGGGAAATCAGGCAGCACTTTAAAAGCCCTTCCCTTCTGTATCCTTCTGGCACTCCACGTGCTGCTGCCATGCTTTAAACCTTGAAGTGAGGGTTTAGAAGAGGAGCCAGGGAAAAGGACTGGCCATAAATCATACCTGGAGCTTGCTGATGTTAAAGGCAGAGCAGTAATGCATCCAGTCCTGTTCTGGATAGTTGTTTCATGTTTTACTCTTTTTTTTTTTTTTTCCCCCCATTTTGGTGAATTTCCTACAGAATTGTTTTATAGTCAGTTGTTGGCTCTTTGGGTCTATCAGCAATATTAAAATCCCACAGCTTGAGCCCGTGTTTGGGCCATATGGGACTTCACAGTTGAAGCCTGCAGGGCTTTGGGGAGGTTTATCTTGTTTGCTGTTACCAGATAACTTTACAAGTTGTAACTTCTTAACTCACAGTTTCTTCTCCTCAAAAGATAAATGGAATTTATTTTTTCTTCTCTTTACAGGCTGTTACCCAACTAGAGCTTTTTGGGGACATGTCCACTCCTCCTGATGTAACCTCTCCCCCAGTGAGTACCCAGGGAAACTGCACCGTGCTTTTCCCCCTACATGCTATTTTCAGCACATTTATTGAGTACATTTACAATTTGTGTCCTCACCCATTCCAGTGGGGAGGATTTCAAAGTAGTTTTTGGGTTGCAGGAAAACAAAAGCGAAGCAGATCGAATATCCAGTCCCTGCTTCACGACAATGTGCAAAAATACCTTCAATTTGTATTTCTCTGCTCTAATGTTAGGTGTCACATAAGGTGCAGCCTGAGCTGCAGATCTGCTTCCCTGGTGTTTGTCAGAGGGAGGTGCTTCATGGCACTCCCGCTGCATTGCAGAAGATCCAGTTACAGCCTCATATTTCATGTCTCTGGATCCACCAAGCGCAGATCCCAGAACTGCTGTTAAAGGAGGGGAGGCAAAACAGTAAAAGAGACGGAGACAGAGAGAGAAAGGGCTGGATGTATTTTAAAGGCAAAGAAAATTTTCTCAACATGTTTTTCAGCATTATAAAATGACAAAACAATAATTTTCCTGTAAAGCTTTTGAGCCTTACATTAAGCTGTAGGGAAGTGTGAATATACTGAGAAAACTGAGGCGCTGTGAGGTCGGGAGCCTCAAATCTCCAGGGTGTTCTGGGGCATGTGTGGGACTAGATGTTCAAAGCCCTGTCTGCTCATCCTCACCTTACTCAACTGGATTTGGCTTCTCCTTTAATGTAGACCTGTGGTTCTGATCCTGTTGGTTAATTAGAAGCAATATTTATTCACTTTTCCACAAACCTTGTAGATACTTCATTTACTTTAAGTCTTTCTAAAGTTAGTGTCTTGGTCACTGCCTTTCCTGGTTGTCACCTAAAATCTAAAATCACAAGTCTGTTATGTTCTGGAGAAAGAAAATGTGTCAATATTTTGCATGTGATGTATTCCAGGAAAATTTCATCTTGATTTTTTTCCTCTGATAGGAAGTTTCTCCATTTCTTTCTTTTTCTCCCATCCCCAGCAAATTCTAATACTTTTATTTCTATTGCTTCTTTCCTTCTACGTCTTTCCGTTCTTTCTTCTGTCTCATTCTTCACTCCAAACCTGGATTTTTAGCAATGTGCAGCAGAAGCTGCAGCTGATGTGTCACCCTTGTGTTTTATCCCTGTCTCCCTGCAGACTCCTGCTACTCCAGGTGATGCCTTTATCCCATCTTCATCCCAGTCACTTCCTGCTAGTACAGACATGTTTGGTTCTGTACCTTTCAGCACTGCTGCCGTACCCTCAGGTGAGAAATGCACTGGAATTATAGTCCTGACTTAGGTTTGGGGATCAGTGCCCAGCTCTGGTTTGCATTTCAGTACTCAGGGCATTGATTTTAGCAGGGTGGAAGTGGGGGAAGGCTTTTGAGGTCAGTGCTTCAGGGCAAGGCAAAGCAAGTCTGTAACAAGCAGGGAGTACATTAGTCTGAATTTGCCTACATTTTTTTTAAAGCAAAAGCCAAAAAAGTCACTGGGAGTTCAAGCATAGTTCAGCCATCTGGATAACAGAACTTCTAGGTTCAGTAGCAAGAGAGGAAACGGCGTTCAGTTTACATTTGGTGGTAGTGGTGAATATCCTCTGCTGTCCCCAGTAAACAGAGCTGAGAATCTGATTGCACTTCAAAGGTATTCCACTTTGTCAAATCCTGAGATGTCCTTTAGACTTCCCTGTGTTCCTCGAAGTGCTCAGAATTCAAAAGCTGGGTGCATTCTAAACCGACACTGTGGTTTGATTGCTGATCTCTCCTCACGCTCTCAGCTCCACTTAGGAAAAGAAAGGAGGAGGAGGAGTGCCTTGAGTAATTCAGCAGTGACTTTCTAATTGGTTAACTCCTGATGGCACCAGATCAGCCACTCAGAAAGGTTACAGTGGCAGTGAAGTGTTTGGGGATAATGTCAGATAGAAACCTTCGATGCTGGGATGAGGTCACAGCGGGGGCGAGATCAAAGGACATCTGGAGAATCCATCCTGGACATCTGTTGGAACAGAAATGTGTCTGAGCTACTGCTCCTTTCATCACTCAACAATTTGGTCTCTCAAAGTTCAATTCCTTATTTTTTAATTTTATTGGGTTTTGGGCTTTTTGCTTCACAGTATAGCAGCCATCCTTACATTTACGATTACAAAACAGCCTAGAAATAAAGCAAAGAGGAGAACGTACAGGAGGTCTGAGAAAACAGGTTAGAAACAAGAGTTTTAAAGCTATAGCAGTATTAAAATTGAGAGGGAAGTTACATTATACGAAGTATTAGTGGTAAGTATTGAATTTAAATGTGAAACAGCATTATCTGTAAAGTACAGTACTTCTGTCAGTGGAACATAATTATATAAGGTAGTTTAATTTGTAAAAATTTTTACAGGAGTTTTAGTTTCAGAGCATTTTTGTTGTTGTTGTAAATAAAAAAGCCACCTGATCCTATAATTCCTACACAGTCAAACTCTTGCTGGCTATAAAGGAGGCTTCAGGTCTGACAGGAAGCAATTATAATTTCAGTTTAAATCTTTAATTTCCTCCTCAACTGGAGGGGGTTATGTTAGCCTAATACCTGGAGCAGTTTGTTGTTAATAGGTATTTAGTGCAGCAGAAGCTCAAGATCTTTTTGATGTTCTCAAGTAATTGGGTAATAACCAAGTGTGTGAGGGTTTTAATCTGAAATCATGTGGGTTGGATTTTTTTATTAGTAGTAGTAGTAGTAGCATTATGATGCAATTTGAGATGATTGCTTTGCAGAGTCCACCAGCCTGTGGTTCTGTCTATGAGTATTTCTTCAGTGATGTGAGTTCAACCACGTTTTCAGTTTTCTTTCCGAGGGTGCTGCAGTTCTGGGATCACTGGTGCAGCTTTGCACGTTTCTGATTTATTGTGTCGCTTTTCCTGTGTGCTCTTGACAGCAGCATTAAAATCTTCCATCCCATTTGTTTCCCCCCCTCTCCTGCTCTCTCTATTCTCCGAAGGTTATGTTGCCATGGGAGCTGTCCTGCCCTCGTTCTGGGGACAGCAACCACTCGTTCAACAGCAGTTGGCCATGGGTGCTCAGCCTCCAGTTGCTCAGGTGATGCAGGGAGGACAGCCCATCGCGTGGGGCCAGCCCGGCATCTTTCCTCCCACCCAGCAGCCGTGGCCATCCGTGGCTGGGCGCGCTCAC
>NW_008238126.1:6745081-6762341 GCF_000691975.1 Corvus brachyrhynchos | reverse complement strand
AGCCAACTGCCTTCATGCCAACACAAACTGTTTTGCCTTTACAAGCAGCCATGTTTCAAGGTACCATTGCTCCTATAGCCACCGTTCCACCCACGAGCGACTCCAACAGATCGAGTCCGCAGACAGACAGGCCCAGACAGAAAATGGGAAAAGAAATGTTTAAAGATTTCCAGATGGCTCAGCCTCCACCAGTGCCATCAAGAAAACCAGATCAGCCTTCCCTCAGTTGTACCTCAGAGGCCTTCTCAAGTTACTTTAACAAAGTTGGGATGGCACAGGAAGCAGATGATTGTGATGACTTTGACATCTCTCAGTTAAATTTGACTCCTGTGACTTCCACGACACCATCCACAAATTCACGTGAGTATTTATGTGCTTTCAGCCATCCCTTTCCTTGGAAGTTGACTGCTCCTCAGAGCACTTCTGTCTCTTTTTAAATTCCAACCCAGATATGTACTGAGAACCTTCATGCATGGTCTGGCTTATTAAATGTGTTCCAGCCATAAAGGAAAATATCAGAGAGGAATTCCAGAGGCCACAGAAATAAACAGCCCAGATAGCTACAGTCTGTAATTTAATTTCTAAGACAGTAATACAAGTTTTGTGGTGGGGACATGCAAGCTGGTTGGCAAATGCCCATGGCATTCAACCTTACAACTGGTTTTGCTTATGTCCCATCCGTACTTTGCAGAAATTAGGGGATGGGTATTTATTTTTTAGCAGCTTGATGTATTGGACATGTGGGAAAATTCATTGAAGAGCTGTAAAATAAGCTTATGGTGTTCATAGCATGGGGATGGGGGATTTTGCAGGCTGCTGAAAAGAGGAATTCATGAGATTCACCAGGGGTCAGTCACAGATGTGTTTTGCTTACCTGCCACAGGGCAGGCAACTCACACCTCCCTCTTATAATGTAGTGGTGTCTCCCAGCTTCATAAAGACATAGACCAGATGCAGCCAAACTTAATTTGGAAGTTGCCAGATGTATTCAAAGACACGAGATTGATAATGAGGACTGTGCCTGAATTTACCTCCTGCAGCTCCTTGTTAGAAAATGATTCTCAGGGGTGGTAAAAGTTGAGGGACGTAAAAGCATGAGCAAATGTTGTGCTGCAGTGTCTTTTTGAAGAAATCAACTGAGTAATTGTTGCTGTTACCTTAATCCTTGTTTAGCTCCAACCCCTGCACCCAGACAGAGTTCTCCATCAAAATCATCAGCATCTCATACGAGTGACGCTGCTGCAGACGACCTCTTTGAAGAGGGCTTTGAAAGCCCAAGCAAAAGTGAGGAGCCAGAGGCTGTGAGTAGCAACAAGGTTTCTAAATCCTCATTGTCTCCTTTTAGCTAGAAAAGACGGCAGCTAATTAAATGTTGTTCTGTAGCATCAGAAATAACTTTTCCAGTAGGGCTGGGTGGTGCTTACGGGGGAGCTGCAGCCAGAATTCCCGTCCTGCTTTGGGTTTGACAGCTGATAGCACAACGTTTCTGCTGATATGCACTAGCACTGCATACAAGGAACCAAACTCAGAGTTCATATGTAAGGCTGTACATGTTAGTTGTATCCAATGTCCTCTTTAGCACACCAGCACTCACTTTACTCATGGTAAGGAAATCTAGGGTAAAACAACAAACATGCTGAGGCTGCAGAGGAAGATGTGAGAGTTTGTGTGTTAAAAGATGATGGCTGATGTTGTCTTGCACATTCTTGCATCCCAGTTGCTTGCCTAGCTACGTTCCTCAATGTTCTGGCCCCTCAGTATGTGATTTCTTTGCCTTTATGGACCAAAGCAAGAAATGTTATCCAAGCGATGACTAAATCACCAGGTGTCTTAGGGAGGTAGGAGCCCGAGTGAGCCGAAGGCAAGAGGGGGTCAGTACAACAAAAAGTGCAAAATAACCCAAGCTTGGACTCTTTCTGTTTCACATGGCTTTCAGGGCCTATTGCAGTTGTGGTTGGCCTGATCCACTACCTTCTGTGGCACCTCCTGCCTGGGCTCCAGCAGGAACTGGTGAGGTCCTTTGCTGCCTGCAGCAGCTGTAGGGAACCGCTACGGCTTTTGAGAGCGGATCAGCGGCGAGGTCTCACTCTGGTTTTCATGAGATAGGATGTACTTGTTATGCCCACAGCATGAAAATAACCTCGTGTTGACTTTTCACTTTCTATTGTTGAGAAAAAAAGGTGTTATGTTCTTGTATTCTAGCCTGATGGGTCTCAGGCCTCCTCCAACAGTGATCCCTTTGGTGAGCCAACTGGTGATACTATAAGTCCACAGGTCGGTAGCTAGATAGCACAGGTTGGGGTAGGTATCTGTCCTTTTTTTCTCTACACCTTGAGGTCTTCACTTACTCTTCCACCAGTGCCTGCCATTGCTTTCATGGATGCATGGTTTATTTTTTTCCTTTTCATCTCTTCCGTTTGACCTCTCCATCCTCCACAGTGCGTTCCTCATGCTTGGTGGTCTGCATGGCTTTTGCCATTCACTGAGTGTTGCAGCTTATGCAAATATGTGTGTTTCAGCTGCCTGCATGCTTTAAAGAAATGTAGACTTATTTTACTTTGTGTTCAAGTTCTAAGGGCAAATAGGGAAACTGAGCCATTACTAACAATGTATTAGGCAGAGCATTTTTTTTATCAAAGCCACCCTGGCCTTCAGTCAGATGTAACATATTAAATGGAATAAGACATCTTACCCACAGACATAACAATCATTAAATAAAATTATGTAATGATACATGAGTGTCTCTACCCTAAATCAATGTGATAATCAGTAGAAGAAGCACGTTTATTATCTGCATGTAAAAAATATTGAAATGGGTTTGTGTATTTTTATCTCCAACTGCAAATTAAAAACATCTGAAAATTATCATCATTCACATAACCATTGGCATACTGATGTTTTAAAAATTATTCATCAATGTAAGTCATTTAAACCCAGACAGACGGGAAAGATGATCTTTTCATCCTTTGTGTTACAGAACACGTAGAAAATGTGGCTGCCTGTGAATGTTCTGTGATTTGTTTCAATATAGTAAATATGTTTTGCCAAAAAGACAGTGAAGCTACAAAGTTTTATGAGTGCTGAGCGTTGTTATTCCATCCAAATACTCTCTAGTGTTGCTGTTTGAAGAATATGTTCCATTATCTTCTCCCCGTCTGCCACTCCTGCTTGGTATTGCCCAAATACATGATCCGATACAGCTTCTGTGCTCCAGCACAGAGCTCCTGGAGCAAATCCAGAGCAGTGGGAGAACCCTTTCCTGTTTTGTACAGAAATTGCACTGGGTTTGCCAGTGACTTAGCTATCCTGAGTTTAGTTTCAACTCAGAATTAATAGTTTCATTAGGAGTCAGTTGACGTTGTGCATTACCTATGATTTTAAAAAATCTTACAGTAACTTTGCTTTGATCCACTTGGGAATAATGAGAATCTCTCTTAATAATATGTGGTGCTGTGAGAGGGCATCTCCCCCTTCTGTAGCTTCACCCATGCTCAGCTCCTGGGGGCTGCAGCAACAGGAGCATTAAGCTTTGTGTCTCCTCGAGTCTACAGCGACAGTGTGAGGAGAAAGTCAAGCTGGGATGAGCTGCTCCAGCAAGAACGTTCATTATTTCCTCCAGTGAGAGCTGCTGCTGCAGATAGATGGTGCCACGTAATAATTTGGCTGACGTTTGGCCAGCACTGACATCCCCAGCTATCCCAGCTTCACACCACTCCAGGAGTTCTTTCCTGGATCATGAAACAGGATTTGCCATTTATCTGAGTCCCGCACTCTGGAAACCCCCATACATCTGTTTATTATGGTTTATCTTAGGGTGGTTCTGAAATTCAGAGCTGCCAGGACAGCGTATTACCAGTGATTGCATATGGTTTTGCTGCATTTTTCGTTAATCCCTGTAGAGCCTCGCATCAAATATGTATAATTCTCAGAAATATATTCTGGGAAGTGTTAAATAATGTCCCTGATTATCGTATTACAGTAATTCCTAAAAGCTGTAGGCAGGAACAGGAAGCTGAACAAAAAAGAAAGCTTCTCTCCAGTGAAGTTCCACTAATATTGTGCCTGTGTGCAGAGCCATTCAGCAGCAGTCCGTAGGAAATCCACTTCCCAAAGCCAGCCCATCTAATTCTGAAGCCTGGTGTCATCAGAGCAATGGGAAGTCTAATCTCCATGGAAAATTATCAATTCAGGACTTACTATGGAGTTGTGTACTGAGCTCTGCATTGGGGGAGAAACTTAACGGGGAGAAACATGTTGTGCAAAAGAATCAGAGTCTGCATAAAAGCCACTTTTGTGGCTTGGGTCGGAGATCACTTCGCTCTTTAGAACATGGCTCTTACCCCAAGAGCAGCACAGTAACAACTCAGCTGAATGGACCTCTCAGGAACAGAGCATTGTGTGCAGAAATATCAAATCTGTCTGTTCCCAGCATCTCTGAGAACAGCTCTGCCCATACAATACCTTCATTTATCTTGATGTAGTCAGAATACTCACCTGCCTGGATTTTTGTACCCTGATCTTTCAAGGTACCACAGCAATTTGGTTTCTTGATTCCTTCTGATACTCTGTATTATCATCTAGTTACTATCTTCTTCTCTCCTGTTTTTCCTCTCTTCCTTTTGCAATCTTCAGCTCTCAAAATCCTCATCCTTCCAGCAGCTGTTCTAGAAGTCACCCTTCCAGAAATAGCTGTGACCTCTTAGTAGGCAAATGTGATATTTTATGGATATATTACATTTTTGTCCCTTTATGGTTGAAGAGAAGAAGCAGAAAGGCCCAAATTCCACAGGTGAAATAACATTAACTCTTTGCAGAGCTGTTCATTGTATTTGTTCAGGCATGGCGTTGAGGATGGATAGTGATTTTCCAGAAGGGGTGAAGAGAATACAGAATAAGATGACTGCCATCTTCAGATGATTTATGTTTAATCCCTACTGCTGTCTCCAGATTGTGTGGGGAGTAATTGTGGTGAAAGGAGAGGGAGGGAAAGAACTGTTTGTAGCTGTGATCCTACCAAATGTGTTAAACATTTCTTATTGTTGACATTTTACATTAAAGCAGGAAGTTTTGAACAGAGGAACAAATGCAGCTCTATTGAGTTGCTGCCCAGCTCAAAACTTGCACTGGCAATCATTCATGAGAGATTCTCAAGAAACCTTCAAAACATTTGTGGCTAGAGCACATCTCCCTGAAAAAAATTGTTCAGTTGTTCTGAGAAACGTGTGCAGACAATAAGGAGCCCTCAAAATGTGTCACACCCTTCACGATGCCATCAGCACTGTCAGGAGAGCAACAGTTCATTAGAATATTTGTCTATCAGCTTTTGGTGGTGCTTTGGTGGCCTGCTGCCATCATCCATCTTGGAGCAAGTGCTGTGCTTGGTGATAAATGTTCCTAAAAATCTTAGTCAGCTCCAGGATGGGCTGCTGTAACTCCTTTTTGGGCTGGTTTTAGGAAGTGGAGAGAATACAGGAACTTACAGACAAAGCCTTGGGTTGCCTGGGAGCTTTGTGAGCCTCAGGACGAGTATCAAGCTGATTCTGCATCCTCCTCTTACTTCTGCCCTTTTTCTGTTGCAGCAGGACTCTGAATGGGCTCAAATTACTATAGGCTGTATTTGCAGGACCTGTTCCAGTCCTTCACCTGGCTCAATAGGGACTGGATAAAGTCCAAAGAGAAATTTCTAATTGCAGGTGACCTGTTCTTGCTGTAGGCTCTAAAGCTGTTGTTCTTGAGCTAAAGACACAGCACTGGGCAGGGCTGGGAATCTGAGAGAAGTAGTGTTGTGTCTTTGGAAGGGGATCACAGGTTGGGAAATACTGCTTCACTCCAGAGAAACCCTAAAAGTGGCATTTCAGGTCTCATACTCAGTTGGTTGCTCGTATTTCCCAGGAAATCTGGAGGGGCATGAGCAGGGAAATTCAGGCTGCTCTGTGAACAGGGGCATCCTGCAGGCTTGCCTTCCTCTCTGCTGCTGCAGTCTCCTTGAAGCTGTCCATTTTAATGTGGCCAGGTCATACAAGGGCTTCTCACCTCTTCAGTGTCACCAAGCCCGCCCGAAGTAGCCTTGTACCCTTCCATTCCTCCAGCTTCTTCCTCTAAACAAGGGACAGCATTCTTTGTAGCTTTGTCTAGAGCTGTGTTCTTGCTGATTTGCAGCCCAACAGTTCAATTTAGGGACAAGTTCTCCTTGCTTCCTCTGTGATGAGGTTATTTAAAAGTTCCCTGTCTTCTGCATGACAACTGATTTTAAAAATCTCCTTATGAAAATTTAGCATCTTTGAGACTTCTGAACAATTTGCTTCAAATTGGCCATTAGGTTCAAATGTTACGAAGGAGAATTGACAGATACGTAGATGGAAGGATATGTGGATGACAGATCTGTAGATGGAAATCATTGTGTGGCTACTGTTTTGGGAGAGGGGCCCAGAAATAATCAGTGTTTCTTGGCTGCATTTCATTTTTATATCAGGACCAAGATATGGAGCAGGTTCATCTTTCTGAGTAGTTGTCATTGCTTTTTGATTTTATGGATGTGAAGCATCCATCTCGCTACTAAAATGACAGAGATTTTTAGAATGCTAATAATTAAACTGGATATTTGAGACTAGAAAGTTTTCCTGGGTAGGTTTATGGTAAGAACAGAGACACTCTCCAGGCATAATCCTGAATTAGAAGGTTGTTGCTGATGGAGGCTGTAAGAAAAATAACCAAGTATTAATAATTAGCAATAAGTAGTAAATAAAAACTGCCTGTTAATGAGGCAATAGGAATGACCTGTCTTATCACCAAAGATATTTAATTTGAACCCCGCTTGCCAACTTTACTCTATTTTGCCTGTGGGTCAGCATGCAAAAAACAGAGAAGACGCTTCTCACTCCCACCCCCTTCACTTGCATCCCCAGCACAAGATGCTCATTTTGTGTGACTCTCCAGCACACTTATTTCATGAAACTCTTTATCATTGGAGCCTGCCCTTTCTGATCAGTCAGCCAGGAGTAAAACTGGCACTGAGCACCCGCTGTAAAGGGCACAGAAATCTATGAGGGCCTCACCCCGACAGCTGAGAACATCTCGCCTGCAGCTCTGCACGGAGCAGGTGCCTCGCAGTGATCAAAGGGCTGACAGGGTAAAAACAGTTTCCTCCTAACTCACAGTTATGTTTTGTGAGTGAGTTCACCCCTGCAGGCCTGAGTAGGTGCTGAGTCTTTCAGGAGATGCTCTCCAGTGAGTAGTTCTGCTGGGGAGCAGCTGTTAATATCTTCAAATGGGATTTGAAAATTTACTTCTAGTATTTGCATAATGTTATTCGAAAGCACTAGCACCCTTGTTGCCTCACACAGTACTGGACTACACCAGAAATGCTGTTTGCTGCTGTCTTGTTCCCCTTAAAATGGGAAGAATAAAGTGATTTGCAGCATGAAATATTTCTGGAATACTGCAGCAAAAAAAAAGTGCTTCCAGTTCTTGTCTTGGTTTCTCCCTGTGGGTTGTTGAAAGCACATCAGAAGTGATTCCGGGCCAGTTCAGCAAGGAAAACACTGTGAGATTCAAGGGGTTTATGTGAGTTAGAGCTTTGTCTGCTATTTTATTTGCTCCTCTCTTTTTGTTCTGACAAAGACCAGTTCTTCCCTTTCCTTCCCTCTGCATCTGTTCCTAATGCAGTCGTAGAAGTCAAAAGCGGAAAATGCTGGTGAGATGCTGTGAGAAGAGTTAATGCTCACCTGCCTTTTCATAACATGGCCTGTGACTTTTGCGTGGAGTACGTAAAAAAAGGGGGGGTTATTTCTGCGTCCAGGACCCTCCAAAATAGTGCCTGGCGCTGTGAGAGAAGCTGTCTGTGAAGTCAATGGAGTACGTAAAAAAAGGGGGGGTTATTTCTGCTTCCAGGACCCTCCAAAATAGTGCCTGGCACTGTGAGAGAAGCTGTCTGTGAAGTCAGCAGCACTCAACCCTCCTTTTGCTTCTTTCCTTTCCTTTTCTGTTCTCTTTTGCCCTCTTGAACATCAATATTTTACAGACACCTTTTGCGTTGTTGGGCTAAAAGCATGCTTGAATTAACTCAAAATAATACTGGGAAACAAAGCTCAGGCATTGACCAAAACCCTTTGGCTGGGAAGACTGCACACGATTACCACAATTAATTTCTTGTTTAGGCATCTGAAGGGAGAAATCAACTGAAAGGAAAAGTAAGAGCACACTTTTCATGCAAAATGCTCTGGTCTATTGGAAGAGAAATTACTCAAATCAGTGAGAGATGCAGGCCTTTGCCACATCAGGTGTTTGTGCAGATTAATGTTGGATATGAATCAAAGAAGTTTCTCACTGTAAAGGCTGCCTCATGCGTTGTTGGAAGTGCTGCTGATGAGGAGCTCCTCCTCCTGCTCTTTCAAGGGTGTGGAGTCCAGTGGCACCTTAGGACACCTGTTACTTCAGCACATCTGCATATCTGAAGGATATTTGAGGACAGCTCTAACAAGCAGACTTGACATTTTGAAAAGCTCTTTTTTTCCCCGAAGGCGTTTGAAAAACTGACATCTTTTGTTCCAAAGGGATGTTCTCCCTCCCTCTCCTTTTCTTCTCCTCCTTCCTTTTCACTTCCCTTTGCAATCACCTCAGGTTCAGCAACTGCCTGAAGAATGGCCTGGTGTGTGTCAGGTTCACACATTAATTAGTACAGATTTTCTCTGAACTAGCTGTGATAGATCATTCTGCCAGCTTCAAGCCTGCACGTGAAAATTGGCATAGGTAGACTTAACTCACAGTGTGTGAAAAGCAGTTATTTACTCCCAGTCATCTCCTTTGATTACCTTCAGTTTTTCAAGGTCACAAAATGTATTTGCTTCTTGCTGGGGATAATTTCAGCAGCATTTATTTAATCATTCCAGAGGGTTTCTCTCACTTGCAGTGCTCATAGCGAACTCAGGGCTTCATGTGGGCAGGAGGTGGGGAAACAGGATGTCTGCAAGCTCCTGAAATGCAGCAGTTTTGGGGGAAAAAGAGACAACTTGCCTTGGCATGGAGGAAACAGGTCATATTTTGCATTTGTTGTGTGCTCCTGCACTCTGAGGGCAGGACAGGGCACTGGGATGGGGCAGAGCCTGGAGCACTGAGCACGCACAGCCCGACGGATCTACCTTTGGGCTGCTCTCCTCATCCCCAGCATCATTTTGATAAACAGTAATTAAAATCCTGTGCCATCCCCTGGCAGCAGACCTGTGTGTGCTCCTCAGTGCCCAGTGATTTGCCAACCTCCTGAGGGTTTTTTTTTCTCCAAGTCGGCTCCTGCCAATGCTGCTGTAGCACGAGTTGCTTCTAACTTGGTTAAATTCAATGCCGTGGCGTGGTATTTGAATATTTATCAAGCTGTGGAGAGTTAATGCAGTATGGCATTAATTAGCCTTTCTGCCTGTCTTGTTCCTTTTTTAGATGTCATTCTTAGTTTAATAAATTAGTCTCTGCAAATGAAGTAGAATGGATCCCAGGGTCCATGGATGGTTTGCTTCCCACCGCAGCCGAGAGGAACACAGTGTTAAGAAAGCACACAGGGTGTGCCAGCTATGAAGCAACGCTGAAGAACGTGGCAGCTTTCCCCCCCCTCCCACATCCAGGAAATTCCTAAGAAAGTATCTGTTAACAAGTTGACGTGCTTTCCTCCCAGCTTTAACCATTGTACTAATGGTTCCACAGACTCCTAATCAAACTGCACAGGGCTGGCGCTCCTCGTTCTTCATGGGCCACTCATGCTGTTGTTTTAAATCCCATCACAGCTTCATTAGCTCAGCTTTCCGTGGCAGTTTCTGTTTGCAACTGGTTTTCTCTTGAGTTGTGCAAAACCCACAGTTACGTTCTGCTGTTGTGCTGCTGGGGGTGGGGGGGCTCAGCCTTGTACACAGGCTGCAATTCCGGCCTCTGAAATTCCAAACATCCAGGCCTATAAGTTTTCATTTAATTTCTTCATATGCCCATGCCCAACAGTGAGGGTTAGTGCACGGCCAGTGCTGGAAGAGGAAATGGACAGTAACCATTCATTTTCTGAAATAATTCCCATTTTCTTCGCACTCAACTGGGGTGCCATGTTCACTCAGGGCAGCACAGAAAGCAAACACTCCCTGTGGGTTTTGACTCACAAGGTATCGCTGTTCTCAAGCAGATGTTGTAAAAATGTTCTAAAAATGCTGTCTGGAGACATCTCTGCTCATTTTATTTTTGTTATCCCCAGGAAGCAGAACCTCTCTACGCGCAGATTAACAGACCTAAGAAATAGCATTGTTACAGGCTTGTGGTGCTCCAAGATTCAAAAAGAAACCCAACAACCTGGCAGGCCTTTGGCTTTCATGCTTTTTTTCCAATTGATTTTGTCTGACAAGGAGAGAGATTGCCCTCCTGGACTGGCTCTACGAGTGTTCCTGATGTGTTTTTTTGGCAACCAATGGCAGATTCCTATGGCAGCACAAAACAAAAACTCTCCCTGCTTCTCATACCACGAGTGCAGCCCCGTCCCCACAAGTGGTGGGTATCCAGACTAGGAAATCTTACTCCTCGTTCTTCTTTTAAACATTTCTCACCTTCTGTGCACCACCTATAAATAACGAGCATCTGAAATTTATTGGATGTTAGACATTCCTTTTTTTTTCTTTCCAGCAAAAAGCAGAGTCTGTATGTAGCAGTGGCATTATCATTCAGCAGCCTTTGGGGCACAAGTTGGCACTTTTTATGTCACGGTGACATGTTTTTCATCATCATTTACATCAGGCTGATCCTGACCCCTTTTTTTTCCCCCTACGTAGTCATATTTAAACAACAACAACAAAATACTGGTGGTGTCATCTTTTTTTTCTTTTTTTCTTTTTTTTCTCCTTTTTTGTATTTTTTTTTTATTTCTTACTCTGTAGTTTTGTATGAGTGACAGATCTTACAGCGAAACGCCGCCTGCGGAAATGATTTCCAGCTTGAAACCACGGAATAGAACTCGGTTGTTTATCCATCCTGACTGAAAATGTTGCCAAATGGACCTTTTAAGTTCTAGCACATCACGAGGAAGAAATGCTGCTTTCTGTTGGAATACTCATGTTGTGGGTAGAGAAAGGACATGGAGTCCCACTGAGGAAAGACAAAAGAGTCAGTATTTCCTAGGAAACTCTAAACAAAGTGCAGAAAAGGAATATTTTTATTTCTTCAATATCTTGCTGCTGTAATGCTATGCAGACAAGTGTTTTCTTCTCTGTGTGCCATTTTTGATGAGAAAAAAAATCATTTGCCAAATAATACTGGTATGCTTCTGGTTTAGGAGTTTGGATGAAACGGACTTGACAAATGGGACAAGGACGGCATGGATTTTGGAATAACAAACTGACTCTGTGATCAAAATTGTTCATCTTTATCACTTTTTGTACATCAGAAAAAAATCAAATGGGATTTTTATTTTATAACTTGAAAAAAAAATCTTACTGTTAAACTCTTTAAATGTTTAAGGGGAAATGGCTTTAAGGAGTTCGAATGAAAATTGCCAGTTTTTTTGTAAATATAAATGTTATGAAAATTCTTTTACTAATGCCATTACACAGTAGAGAAGGTAGCAAGTTGCAGTGCTTGGGAGGTGTGGCAAACCCAGTTTGTGGTTCTTGCATCACATATGTTTTTTCACGTGCTTAACAATAATGGGCTGAAGCTCAAGTGCATTTGCCAAAAGCAGTCAGCTTGTCAGCAACTAGTGAAATTAATGGGAACACATGATTTTATGGTCTAGCGTTATCACATGGACATAATTCCACTTAGAAGAGATCACATTCCATTGACATTCCTTTGAACCTCTGCATCGAAGTCATCCAACTGTTTACACGCAGAACAAAAAGAATCTAAAACTTCCTTTTTTTACATTTATGAAGCAAAAAGTGCAGTGTTTGGGTTCATATGTTTAGCACATGATTTTCATAAAGAATCTATATATTTTTGCCCTACAGAGAATTGTTATACAGGTCAAATGTGTTTTCCTGATGTTCCTATGCAGTTACAGTATATTGAATTTAGTGGTTTAACACTATAAAAAAAAAATAAAAAGAAAGAAAAAAAAAGAAAAAAATAGAAAAAGGAAAATGGTTGAAGAAATCAAAGGATTAATCAGTTTTTAGGGTTATTGTGCAGATTTTGTTTTTAAATTGACACATTAGGATTTACATTTTTGTCATGATTAAAATAGGCCTGGAGTTACAAATGTTTTACTTTCTTTCATCTCTAGTATAAGCTAAAAATGGTTGAGAAGGCAGAATAACTGGGGTGGTGATTGTTGGTACGTGCAACCAAATCTCACATGATCCCATTCTTTTATTTTGAATTAGAGAAATTAGAGAAATGTGAGTTGCAGAATGTATGTGAATGAGAAATTAGCTGTGAATAGACATAATGAACCTGCAGAGAAGAGAATTTTATCCCCATCCACTGTCATTTGATGCTTGTTCCTTAGTCATGTGCAAGAAGCTTTGTAGCGAATCTTATTTTCCCATTGGAAAATCAAGTTTTCTAACTGGAGGAGATAATTTAAAACTTTGGTGGATTGAGTGTTTCGGGATTAAAAGCAGAGGTAAAAGCGTTTCTGGAGGACATTTCTGTCAGAATATTTTCCTGATTTGCACAGTGGTGCTACTTTATTCCTCAGCGGCTTTTTTTGGGTTTTGTCCTGCACATGGAACCACAAAAGCCAGTTTTGGTTCATCACAGACATTGGAGGTTTAGTGTCGTCAGTGCATTTCCAGTGATGGGGTGAAACACAGAGAAAAGAAGAGATTGATGTCTCAGAGGATCATATTTGTAGGAAGCAGATCACTTACGAATAGGTGCCGAGGGAATGAGGCTGCAATTCCAGCGTCTCTCCCGGGAGACAGCTGGGCCATCACCGCGGACCTTTGTCTTACCTTTGCCAACGCTCATAAATAAAAACAGGTTCTGGATTGTCCTGTCATATGATCGTCCTTGTCGTGGCTGAGATGCTGAGCTGAGAGGGCTGCAGGGCCTCTGCACTGTACCAGTATTGTAGATAACTCAAATATCCAGCTTGTGCAATTGTTTAATCCCTCATCCTTCACTAGCACTAAATTCGTCACTTTAAATTTACAAACCAGGGAACCCCACCAGCCATCCTGTTACCATCCCCCCCCGTAGGTTCTTGATCTTTACCTGTCATGAAAAGATATTTTGATAGATCGTAGTCATCCAAGTGTCTGATGAAACCTTTCATCTAAATAACGTACTGGGCACCTTCTTTGCAAAAATGTTTACTCCGTGGTTTTCATTCATTTTTATTTCTGCATTCTGACACTTATTTTTTTAATAAAGATGAGAAAGATAAAATGACTGTTGCAGTACATTTCTAAACCTACTTTAACTTTACCTCAGATAATGACCATTTGTTAACACATACGGACACATTATTTTTAACTTTATGTGTAACGCATTCAGCAACAACAACAGAAACCAACAAATTTTTAGAAATTTTCCATTAATTTCTGTAACACGCCATGTAATACTGTTACGAATAAAAACATTAAAAAAAGGTGTCATTTCAGTAAGTTTGTTTCATAGCTAGTGCTCCTCTGGGATAATTCTGCCAGACTTACAGTGCAGTGTTGGTGTCTGCTGTGGCCCTTTGGGAAAGGAGAAAACCCTCGATTTGGGGAATAACTATTCTTAAACACTAAGTGTTGCTTACCTTGCAAATACATAACTTACTGATTTTAATTGCTGCCTCTACATTTTTTGCCCTCTTCTTGGGTGTTTTCAGATGAGCATCCCAAACCAGGAGGTATTTGTATCACCTCCTGCAAAATCCCACATTCCTGGGACAGCCCGCACTTCGTGATGCTCCCGAAGCTGGTTTATCTTTGTGGAATGAGAAGCTGAAATTAATTTTCCTTGCTTTTTTCATTCAAGTGGGATTTGAAATTAAAGATGTGCATTTAAACATGGCAGTTTTGAAAGCAGAACCACCCCCCAAAATTTCCAGTAATGTGCACAGAACTGATAATAAAGCTCAGCTGAGAAGGAATTTCACCATTCTCTGCCAAGAGAGTAATGCAGTAAAATTTAAGTGTAAGAAATACGTGTTTATGTACAAGGAGAGAGAGAGATGTGGGTGTGTGCACATATATTTTATTGTAGTTCTGCTTTTTGATGTCTCATCCCTTCCTTCTCCACCAGAAATGCCCAGTAGGTCATGCTGAAACATTCCTTGCCTTTGTCAAGGAACATCGTTGAAATGTTTGGATCCCACCTGGGAATAAAGGTTATTTTGCTGTGATGAATCACATCATCACATCAGTGTTAATGGCACTTTGATTTGTGTGTAACTCTACTCAGGTGTCCTTGGAAGGAAGAACGTGATCTCTGGTTTTCAACCAGCTACAAAACATCAACTTAAATAAGCCACAGCTAAGTGTGGATTTAAACTAATGTGCATTTTTACAATGAAGGCTAAACCTGGTCTTGTTGATCCTCTTCTGGTACCCTCAGGGTGAAGCTGGTTGAAAAATCAGAAAAATTGGCTCATGTTGCACAGTTGTTGTGTAAACTCAGTTTAAAAATTCAGAATGAGCAGGTTTGAGATGTCATCTGGAAATGGTGAGGAAGAGGAATCCCAAGGAGGGAGGGAAGGATGTGTTCTGTGTGTTCAGAAGGGATAACAATGTATTCTTACTGTGCTGTGTTTATGTCCTGTGTCGCATTAATACTGCTGGAGCTTCAGCACTGTCAGTCTGTAGATTGCATATGAGATACCCAGCTCAGACATGACCACTTCAAGAAATGCTCCCAATTTAACCAGTGCTAATTAAGGCCATGATCTTCTGCAGTAGTGAGAATTTCTTTAGCAAACGGTTTGCAGAATCAGCCTGTGGTTTTACAGCAGTGAGAACGCTGACAGATCTCTCTTCTCCATGTCAGTGACTTCTGGGAAAGCAACTGCTTGTATAGACTGGGAATATGCAATTTTCACTCCCTCACATTGGATTAAAGGCAATGTTTTATGTGCTTTAATCACTGCTGGGTGACAGTTGCTGCAACAGAGAAGGTAACCTCTTCCTGGCTGTGTTTTAGGTTGTGAAATACATTTTCATGCACTGTTTCCTTTTTTCTTTCTTTGCTTTGTGAAGAACTCCTGTCCTGTCACATTCATATTTATTGCTTCCCTGGCAAATGCTGTTCTCAGTCAGAAGAATACCATGTCAGAGAAATGAAAGGGGATATATGTTGGCAGTTTTCCACAGAGGTTTGACTGTTCTCTACAATTCCCTCCCTGAGCCAACGTGGGATGCACACAGTGGTGAAGGAACGCAGTGAAAGTCCATCTGACCAGCAGGCAATGGAGGCACAGCTCCTGGCTTCTCCTTCTGCTCCTGTTTGTGCCATCCTGGGACTCACCCCCTGCTCCTGGCTCTGGTTTGATGTCACTGCTGTAAAAGTCACGATTTGCAAGAGTATTTCTCTCTTTTGCTGGGGTCTTCCATGAATTTGTCTTCTCGCACTGATTTGCTTTTTAGGATCAGCCCCATTAAAAACCTGTATTTTGTTGGTTTTAAGTCCCCAAGGTAAAACTGGCGTCAGGAAGAATAAAGGTATGTGGGGTTGGTTTTTTTTTCTGGTTTTATTTGCTATCTGAAAGTGTGGGGAAACTGAATTGCACATCTCATCTCATGACAGTGAGGAATATGGGAGATACCCTGATAGGATTTCCTGAGTACCTGTAACATGGCCTGTCTCTTTCTAAAATTATCCTACTGGAGGCAGGAAATATCAGGTCTATTAGTGAGACAGCTCTCCAGCTATTAGTTTTTAGAGCTTTAAATAGTCTTATCTCAATGGATGTGTTTGCCCTGTGGCTCATCTATCACCCTAAAATGTTTTATCAGCACCTGAAAAAATCTCAGTGAGAAGAATAGCCTCAGATGTTGCCCATTCAAGGGGCTTTCAGATACAGAATGGGGTTTTATTTTTAAAAAAAGGTCTTTTAAGATCTTGATATTGTTTGCTGGCTTTTCAACCCTATTTCATCGCTCCCCTGGCACCACTTCTATAAATACTCCTCACCAGCAAAGAAAGGAAATCACAATAGATTAAAGGAAAATCAGGTTAACAGGCAGCAATCTCTGCCCATTCAGCCTCAGACATTTGTGAAAATAAAGGATTAGGAAGAATTACTGCCAGGTACTAGCTGCAAAAAAATCCTTTTGTGGCATCTTTGTCTTCTCTAACAGTTACTAGAGGTGTAAGAACAGCTCTCAGTGTCAGAAGTGAGCTGTATTTGAAGTGAGCAGAAGTTACAATGCTGTGAGACGTTGCATTTTCTGTAAATTTTGTGCTGTTTATTTGACATACATGGATTATGAGTGTCCTGGGTTTTTTCTTTAAAAAATGGCGTTTCTAGATTGAAAATAAGTTTGTGTGTGTGGTGGTTTGAGGTCTCGTGGAGAGGGGATGGGGCATGGTGGAGTTTTCTTTCTTTGTCTTACCCCTCTTCACAGGACCTGTAGAGCTTTCAGAGTAGGTGAACCTGTGCCAGATTTGGCCTCAGTCATAATGGGACATAATTTTTAGTGGATCAAAAGCCAGAAGAGGAGAATTAACTTCAGCAAGGTGAGTTTTTTATGTCCAAGGCCTTTTATAGACCAGCCTCACACCAGAAAATAATGGTGTTAGTAACAAAAGTGGTGATGCAGTGGGGTTAGTCGTAAAAGTCTGGAAGTATTCCTTAGTTTTAAATTTTACCATGTATTTGCCACCTTATGTTCTTCACAAAATTGGTGGGAAGCTTCCTTTTACCTTTGAATGAGTTCTTCCACAGAAGGAAATGTGTTCTTGAGTTCCAAAGCAGGGAATAAAACAGGTTTCTCACAGGAAAGAAAGAAACTTTTTGAAAAGTGCCCTGGTAGTTCTAAAAACAGCTGCATGCTGGCTCCAGTTTCATCTTTCCCGGGGAGGGCCTTTCAGCGCTGATGTGTTTCAGTTTTTCTTTTAACAGGAAACTGCCATTTAAAGCACCATCATGTTTGGTGAAACTGTGTGGGATTTATTTACAGGGAGCAAGGGCTTGTAAAGCAGGGATATGAGCTCTGCAAAGGATGTGTTGCATTTGCAGGCTCTGTGTTCATGGTGGACATTTGATTTTCAAATGTGATGAACCCTCATTCAGCAACATAGAGAGCTGGTTTGGGACTTGAGCTCATCAGAAAGCCATGGCTGCTACAGTCACCAGTGGAGAAGGAGCAGGAAT
>NW_008238126.1:6726311-6744977 GCF_000691975.1 Corvus brachyrhynchos | reverse complement strand
TGGAGAAGAGGACACAGGCAGTGTTACAAGGCAACATTCCCACTGATCCATGGACCTGAGGAAGCAGAAAATGACCTGTGGTTGCTGTCACAAATTTCACGTGTTAGACCTACCTCTAATTAAACTAAGTTGTAAATTATGTGTAAAACCTGATTGTGTTTCTTAGTTCTCTCTGAAAAGTATGTTGAGGTGTAGGAAATTCTGTCTCATGGGTCCCTGCTCCTGTTTTAACCTCACTTCTGGTAATTCACCGCTTCTGCCTGTTCACCACTGAGATGGTGAGAGGCAGCAAAACAAGGACAAGCAGCAGAGAGAAGCTTGATTATTCCACATGCTGGGATCACCTTCATGGTTTGCAGTTAAATCTAGAGGGTGCTCTGTGTTTATACTACCAGCTTATCTTTTACTGCTGTTGAAATACTGGATGTGTGCTGTATTTCCCGGCCAGCAAAGGTCCCGTGGATAGAGAGGTCTTGTCTGTAAGTGGGTATTTTTTTTTTCAGTCATGAACAAATGATTAACAACTGAATCAATTGTGCCAGAGGTTGAGCAAGCCATATCACACAGGCACATCTTGGGTTCAGGCTGGGGCAAAGTCATTTGGAAGAAGAAAAATCAGGCAAAAAAGGCAAACAGAAAGCTTTGCACAGCCTGAATCATCTCCCCTAACAGTTTGTCCTCCATGTCTGGAGGGCAGTTTATCACTGTGCTCAGTAACTGGGTTTAAAAAAGGGCTGCCTGAATTACACTCGTTTATTTGGAGCAGATTCCTGCAAGGATTTGGTTCATGTGCCTCTCTGTGTTAAATTGTTATCATCCACTGCCAAACCAGAAGGATGTCTCAGCCAGTTGCTTATTTTGCAGAGACGTGGCTCCACAGGCAGAATCATGTCAGTTGTAAGGTAACTGTGACACACTGAGGTGTAGCACTTGGCCAGGTAACAGCACTGAGGTGGTTGGGTTTGTTTGGTGTTAGTGAATATGAATAGTTTTATATATCTAGCATTCTTCATTCCCGTAATGAGCTAGTTAAAATGTATGTATTATTTGTGTCATCAAAGCACTCAGAGATGTACCCCAGAGCGAGAGATTGCGCTGCTGAAAGCCACAATTGTTCAAAGTCAGGCTTTGTCTCTTCAAATACATTGTCCAGCAAGGGGAAGGGTGGGGAAACACAATGATATTCCTCATTCTGTACAGGGAAACACAGATTGAGAGAACTTCCCTCCCTCTAAGATTCTTGCTGTAGGCTAAGACTAATAGGAAGATGAAGGGAAAGACTCTTCTGTCTCAGGAGTCAAAAAGCTGTACCTAGAGGAAGAAGCAGCAGAATGTGAAGGCTCAACAGGAAACCAAAGAAAAACTCTTCAAGGTTCTGATCCGCCTTTGAAAACCCAACTGAACTGATGGGAGCTAGCCCATGGTAAGTTCTCAGCCCAGTCAGGATCTTTTAAGAGAGAGAATGACTCAATGTAGTAGCAAGAAAACACCAAGACATCACATTTGATATCCTGAGACATTACATTTGATACCCTGACAGGTCCCGCTTTCATGGGCTCAAGACGTCGGGTATGTGGAGCAGAGTCTCTGTGGAATGGCCCAGCCAGGGCTGGGGCTCTTGTCCTCCCCAGTAGCGGGAGAGACAGGGCAGAGAACTTTCAGGGATAAGGCTTTCCCTGGGGCATGAGAATAAGTGCTTATGCCTTGTGTCTGACCTTCCTCTGGAAGACAGACATGCAAAGCAGCAATAAATAAATGATTCTGCACTCTATTCCTAGAAAGCCGGCTCGAGTTTACTTATCACTTCCTTCTTGCCAAGACTCAAATATGTTTCGTTTGTTGAAATATTCATTTTGTCCATCCCTTGAAAGGAGCATTACAAATGAAAGTGCAAATTGCTCCTGGGCAGAGCTTTGCTTCCTGCCCGCTCGGCCTGGGAAAGCCATGTGCTAACAACTGCAGCGTTTACCTTGTGAGCCTGCCAGGTGCTGGGTTATCTGCTGTTTACAGGGTGGCAAAGCAGCTCAGCAGTTGCTGGTTTTCTGCTTGAACCCCGTTCAAACCCCTGCAAGCAGACGGGGCGGGGGTGTTGGTGGTGTGGGATCGCCGGCGGTACCTCGGAGCGATGAGCGCTCTGCGCCCCATCAAACTGCTGCTGCTGCTCTGGGCCGTGCTCGGCACCCAGACTGCTTATGGCTTTGGGTGAGTGAGTGTTTCTGAAGCCACATCCACGGGATGACATGAGAAACCGTCAGGATCAGCTCAGGCTTTGGTGTTGTGCAGGCTGTAATTGCTGTCGTGAGGGATTTCTGCGCCTGTAACGGTGAAAGATGTTGTTTTGAAGGGAGCGTGGGGCAGCGTTTCCGCCTTCAGAGGAGTAATCCTGGTGATAAATCGGAGCTGACAAATTGCCACGCTCGTGTTGTAACGTGGAATTGTTTGAACATGCAGCCTCCTCCCATGCTGGCTGCCCCACAGAGTGCTGGGCACACAGGGGGTTGGTTCCTTCAAGTGCAGCAATGGTGAGAATGTGGCTGGGAGCTGTTTCTTTCTCTGCTGGTGTAATAGATGTTGCTGTTTCAGAGAACTACATCTTGTAATCTTTCCAATCTAACTATATTTTTGCACTGTTCTCTGAACTTTGAGCTTTGATTTCATGCCTCAGCAAGCCGATGAGGTTTTGTAATTCCTTTATTCTATGTGTTTTTTAATATGCTACAATGGGAGCCCCATGCCAGGCACTAAATCATACTTAAAGCTTCAGCTGATGCTGTTCCTTGTCTGGGTGGAAGAATTGGGAACACCGCTGTGGTAGTTTCCTTGTCAGACTGGGTATGAAAAGAAACTAATTGTCAATGTTTTACTAAAGCTCCCCACTTGAAGGAGGTGCTACAAGGGAGCATTTGTCTGGGATGAGGATTTAATCAGAAATCCTGAATCCACCAAAAGAGGAGGCAGCATTTTAATGGTGGCATTGTGGAAACCTTGGAGACAGTGGTCATGTGAGGGGGTGAAGTAGTGGCTGGGGTGAAGAGTAAAGGCTCACACTTGGAGTTCAGGTTCATTACTGGGTTGAAAGGGATTAATGGGTTAATGACCTGTGAACTGAGAGTAGAATCTAAAACTAGTGGCTTTGGCCAGCTTGGGAAAAAATGGGCTGCTGGGCAGAGACACTTGAACCTGGTTTTCAAAAATGCTGAGTGCATGCTGGGCCTTCCCTTGGGACCGGTGTTTGTCATGGAGGTGTCTGACCCTGGAGCCATGGGGCAGGGGCAGCAACTGATGGTGAAGGTTTTACTGCTTGCACAGCTTGAGGAGAAGCCCAGCTTGGTGGATTATGGGTTGAGTTTCCCATGCTGGCATTTGAAGGGTGGGTCAGGTTTCATACAGAACCAGTGCCAGTGGAATCAATGCCATCAGGATGAGGACTGAAATCCAGAGGCTTCATGCAAAGCGTGGTGAGATCTAACAAGTGTTAGTTCTCCTCGGTGTCTAGTTTCACACAGGCATAGGCTGAGGTGCCAGGTCCTCATAGCTCAGAGTTTCACGCCCTGAATCTCTTGTGGTGTTGGACACAGTGGTCAGGAGTCCCCGAGCCCCGGTGACAGCAGTGACCGCGAGGCCAGGGACAGGCGCGCCCGCTCCGCGAGTGCCCCGCCGCAGCCCCGCGACTGCGCCCTCTCCGCCTGGTCCTCCTGGAGCACGTGTGATCCCTGCCAGAAGAAAAGGGTGAGTGTCTGTGGTCTAGGGACCACCTAGAAAGAGGAGGTGGGAGCTCCTTCAAGCCTTGTCCTTTTTGTCCATGGGGTTGGACAAACGAGGGGGGCTGCTGAGGAAAGTCCCGTACAGCTGAGACTGGGGGGTTTTGCTTTCAGGTGGCTTTTAGCTCTTCAGCTCACCATCCCCAGTAATTCCAGTGCTTTCCAGGGTGCCTTGCTGTCCAGAGAAGGTGTAGGCCCAGGCTTTGCAGGGACTTTCCAACACAGTCCTGTTCTTCCAGCATCGGTGCAAGGCACCTTCCCCACTAATGGTCCCCTCTGGGACCTGGAGACACTTGGTGCCTCTCAGGATTAGGATGCTTTTTCTTGTCTGCCAGCCAGCATTTTCCAGCCAAGAAGCCCCATCAAATGAAAGTAATGATCCCAACAGCGTGAAGAGCAAAATCCCCGTTGCTAGAGAGACCTCTGCTAACGAGTTGGAGAAGCTGTTCCCAGGCTTAAGCAGAAATAACCAGTGATGGGAGTTGGGCAGAGTGAAGCTTCATATCAAAGAGTTAATCTCGGAAGCTGGGGAAAAAAGGAGGGCTAACATATTGGACGGAGTAATTGACTGCTTCACAGCAGTGTTGTGGGCGGAAAAAAATCCCTAATGATACAGAGGGGCAAGTAAATACACTGACAGAAAATAACAAGGGATGTCGTTACCAGCATTAATTGAAAGAGAGGAGATGGAACTGAATCCTTCCTTATTCTTGCAAAGTCCCGCACTGCACTGTCAGGCTCATTTACACAAACTGTCAAAGAAAAGCAAACTTTCCTTCATCCCTCCCAATCCTCAACCCTTCCTCAGTAAAATTAAAACTGTCGCAGATCAGAAACCTTTGAAATGAGGCAAATTACCAGCATCACACTTCTGCGCTGACACTTTTCTCTTTTAATATGACAGTGCACTGAGATCAGATCTCGGTGACACAACGTTTGTTTTTCAACCAGAGAAGCGTAAAATTCACCATTTCTGTGTACTTGAGTCAATATTTTTTATTTCATCACAGTACAGATTTGCCCGCCTGGAACAACCCTCTCAGTTCAGTGGAGATCCCTGTGATTACTCTGACAGAGAAACTGAGGACTGTGTCACAAACAGTCCTTGCAGGAATAGAGTTCGATGTGATGGGTTCGTGTGTGCAGTTACAGGTAAGGATTTGGGGACTGATGGTGCTCAGATAATCAGGTGTCACCTCTGATGCCACTGTGCTGAACTTTATGCTTCTGCAGGAGTTTGCTGGGCCAGAGGGGTGCCAGGAGTTGACCTGGCTCCATCCATGCTTGTGTTGTGTCAGTGACTTTGAGTGAGTCTATTACAACATCTGTCTATCTTTAAAATCTCCAAACAGGAAATTATAACCTGGTTATATCAGCAAAATCTGTAGCACAAACGACAGCAACAAGAGCTCGGCACCTGAGATGGGGCAAAGGAAAATGCCTCTGCTCTCCATCTTCCAGTGTTTTGGTGAGACTGAAAACACTCAGTAACTGTGGACATGGGAAGAGGGGAAAAGAAATACCATATACAAGGCCTGCTGAAACAGCATGTTTGTTCTCTCCAAATGAAACAAAATTACCAAAACATTCTATACTTTTTTATACTTTTAATTACTGTGGGTTTTTTTCCTAAGCTGAGCAAGGAATTTTAAGATTATGATGATTTTGAGTGAAACTGAGCAGATGGACTTTGGGATCCATGCAGATAGAGAAGAATTTTTTTTTTTCCAGCTAGATTTGAACCATTAATTCCAGGAGTTTCCTATTTTGCTCCTAGACTCCATGTCAGGGAGTGTGATCACAAGATTGTTTTATGAGTGACTTTCTCCTTCCATCCTAGGGAGATGCATTGCACGGAGGCTGCTCTGCAATGGGGATGACGACTGTGGGGACCAGTCAGATGAAAAAAACTGCAAAAAAGTGTTCAGGAAATGTGACCAGAAGATGGAAGAGTACTGGGGGATAGAGAATCTGGCAAAAGGGTGAGTCAGTGGCTTTGATGAGATGCTTCCTTGCTTAAGGCTGAGAATGATCTAATGTGACTTCAGACAAACACTGAACAGAGAAAAGCTGGAGCAGTTGCTGTATCCAGGAGTGAGCTGGGATCCAGGAACCTGATCCAAAGCCTGGTGGACATGGACCTGTTAGAGCAAGTCCAGAGGAAGGTCACCAAGTTGATCAGAGGGATGGAGCAGCTCTGCCAAGAGGAAAGGCTGGGAGAATTGGGATTGTTCAGCCTGGAGAAGAGAAGGCTTCAGGGTGACCTAATTGTGGCGTTCCAGTGCCTGAAGATGGAGAGAGACTATTTGCAAAGGCCTGGATTGCAAGGACAAGGGGGAATGGCTTCCCACTGCCAGAGGGCAGGATCAGATGGGATATTAGGAAGGAATTGTTCCCTGTGAGGGAGGTGAGGCCCTGGCACAGGGTGCCCAGAGGAGCTGTGGCTGTCCCTGGATCCCTGGCAGTGTCCAAAGCCAGGTTGGACGGGGCTTGGGGCAATCTGGGATAGTGGGAGGTGTCCCTGCCCATGGCAGGGGGTTGGACTAAATGACCTTTGCAGGTCCCTCCCAACCCAAATCATTCCATGGTTCTTGGGGTTTCTATTCTTACACCCTGTATTGGTGTGGTAGGGAGGGAGAAAGGTGTTCAAATGTCTTTGATTTCTTCCATGACATTGAGAGGTGGTGGGATTTTTGTGCTTTGTGTGAGTGGGATAGGGTGAACCTGCATATTAGCAGCTTTGTGGGGATTAAAATCTAAGTCTGAATTTATTCAGCTTTTACAGGCTAAGATTGTGACAACTTTCTGTAAGATCAGACTGTGTGAAAAGAGGGTTTTTTCTTATTCTACAGGGGAAAAATTGCTTTTTACATTAAAAAAAAAAAAAGAAGGAAAATCATATTGCAAGGAAAAAAATACAATTTTCTCATTATTCTCTGGAGATACGGCTGCTGCACATGTCATTGATAGTGCTTTGTACTTCTGAGTTTAATCAAAATTAAAAATAATGTTGGACAATTATAGGAACATGCTTCTCATCTCTTTGAAGCTACAATTGCTCAGTAATTTGCTTTTAGTGGACTTCCCCTTTTTTCCAGATTGTTCTAAAATTAGAGTTAATTTTTTTACAGCTTCAGAGTCATTATCATGCAATCCTCTCTCCCCAAAATCAGGAGAGGCAGATCCAACAGAGCCCTGGAGTGCTGATAGTTTTTTGTGGGTTTTTTTTGGTGCAGTTTCATCCCGCCAGCAGCAATGGGAAAAGCAAACGATGGGGTTTAATCTCTCCATCTCCACAAACTGCATTGCTACATCCTTTCTTAGAACACACAGGTTAAGGTTTCTGTCCATCATCCACTGAAATCAAAGGAAAACTCCCTGTGGTTTCAAGGATTAGTTGAGCTGTTGCTCAAGTACCTCTATTCTTGTTCCCCAGCAATTTTTACTGTTGTCTACTGACCTCCGGTTGATCCTTGACCAACCTGGCAAAGATTTTGGCGGATAAACCGGAACAAAGAAATGTGAATTAAAAATCAGTCTGGATTGATGGCATGGATTGGCAAACCTGTCTTTGAAGGTTCTGATGGATGCTGTTGATATTTGGGGGTGCTCAGGGTGAGCAGCCTGGTGGTGTGGGGGTTTGGCTGGTCCAGTTTGTTCTGCTTTTCCTGGAGAGTTCCACTAAAGGCCACAAAGCTGCCAGTGCTGGTGGCAGTAACATTGGTGACATTCCCAGCTGGGGGGGTGAAAATTGCCCTTTGTATTCATCAAGTGTCAAAATTCAGCTCTTTTTCCTTTCTTGTTAGTCAGTTCTTCTGCAGCACCTGGGTTGGTTGGACAGTGGAAGAGGCCAAGCTTTCCTTTGGGGTTTCAAAATAAAAAAGTGTGAAACAAAGAGCCCGTGGCCAAACAAAATCTTTTTCCTTTCTCAGCCAATGCATTTGGTGTTTAGCTCTGAATTGATGGTACCATAAAATATTGCTGTTCTGCTTCATCTACAGGTTGAATATCTTCACAAACAGCTTGGAAGGGTTGGTTCTTGATCACAGGTACTATGCTGGGGGATGTTCTCCCCATTACATCACAGACACGAGGTTCAGGAAGCCATACAATGTGGAAAGCTACATACCAGAGGTACGTATCAGCAAGTAAACTTACCTACACATATTCCAGTGGACTTAGTGCCCAAGCTTCATTGCTGGATCATTTTTTTAAAAAATCTCCAAATTCTTGACACCCAAAAGGATCGGGCTGAATTTTACCCTATTCCAGAACACCCTCATACCCCACGCACTCCACGATGTTGAACACACCACATGCTCTGTGTGAAAACTTGTTCCTGTCAGGCATCAAAGCTGTATTTCAAATATTATATATATATGACCTTAATGCTTTTGATGACGTGGTGCTTTTGAGTGCTGCCCACTAGGAAACCTTTTCCTTTTAGAATTTGTACTTTAATTGATGCCTGTGTTTAAGATTTCGCCTTCTTTGCATAAGATTGACATACTAAGTGAAAGCCTGAGGACCTTGCAGTGTGGAGGAGACAGGGGCTTTCCTGCTGCTGTAAATCAAGCATTCTTGAAGTACCTGTGTTAATAATAATAGCGCTTTGCAATTATACAGGGCTTTTCATCTTCAAAGTGCAAGCATTAATTCACAAGTATATTTGTGTCTGCATTCCTTCCCCATGCTTCAGGTGTGCAATCACTATGCAGGAAATGAGACGTGTTGTTTTTCCTTTCTGTTTAGACCAAAGGCAAATATGAATTTACAATGACTGAATATGACTCCTACTCAAATTATGAAAGCAGTGTCCTGAAGGCAAAATTTTCGCAGTCAAGCTTCAGCTTTGGTATAAAAATACCACGAGTGTTTGAACTTGGTTACAATTCAAATGACATGAGGTTCAAGAAGTTCTTTCAGAGGATGAAAAGATTTTCTTCAAGTGTAAGCACTGCTCCACTTAATTCCCTGCTAATGTGTTCCCTCTGTGTGTGTGTGTGTGTGTGTGTGTGTGTGTGTGTGTGTGTTGGTTTGATGCTCCTCCTCAGGTCAGCAGCCAGGACAGGGATAAATTAAATTTTTTTCCCCAACTGGATTCTGCCATTTGTTCAAGTCTTGACTACCCCCACAACGCCTTCCTTTGTGTTTGCGGCATCCTGGAGCTTTTCCATTCAGCTCTCAGCCAGGGTCTGGGCTGCCTGACCTTTGAAGTAAGCCACAACTTGTTGAGAGGACTCAGTGATCCTTGTGGGTCCCTTCCAGCTGTGGATATTCTCTGACTCTGAGTGGGGTCTTTCCAGTGCCCTGCTGGGCATCCACCTTTGAATGTTTGTCATGAAGTCATCTAAAAATTGAAACTGAGAAGCCTGTTCAACTTGAATCTATAACTCCTATGACTCCCATAACTTGTTTTCTTTTTTTCATCTGTTGTTGCCATAAACAAACGTAGCTCATATCGGTGGTTAGATAGCATCACCAACCTGTGTCTCCTTTCAGTATAAAGTGTACTCAGGAATGGCAAAGTGTTCCTTGCATTTGCTTCCTGCAAAGTGGCATTTCGCACAACAAGATCAGTGGCTGATGAGAAGCATTTGCAATAGACATCCATAAACAAACCCCAAATTAAGTCCTGATTTTATTATTGAAGCTGCAGACGTCTATACTGAACCCTCCCTGATGTGCTTGTGCTGCTGGCTCAGACAGCTGAACACTAAATCCTTTAAACGTAGTGAAAGACATTTTCTGTCCCAGACTTTTGTGCCAGAAAGGGGAGAGAAAAAAATGTATCCATGTACACACATCTACACAGAGACATATAAATGTGTGTGTGTGGGAGAGAGTGTTTGTGTTTTCTTCTTTCCTTTCAGTTTTGATGAGGGCATATTCTGTGAAATACAAATATGAACCTAGCTCAGCCAGAGAATCACCATTTCCCATACAAATCATGATTTCAGTTGTCAGAACTTTTCAGGAGAGGGCTTGTGAGAGATAAAGTTTTATTAGGGGTAGAGCAGTCCCGTGGGATGCTGAGGTGTCCTTGCGTCCTGGGTGTGCCACGTCAGAACCAGGACCCTGCCCTTCCCTGTGTCCCAGTCGTGGCCTGACTCTCAGGAACTTTACCACTAAAAGTTTTCCTTTTGCAGAAGTTAGCTGGAAGATGTCCAGTTAGGAGATTTCCAGTTAGGAGATTTCCAGTTAGGAGATTTCCAGTTAAAAACTGTGAAATTAATAAATCCTGGCCAGTGCTAATTGTTTAACTGCAAATAACCCCACGTTGCCGCAAGAATGACATCCCTCACTCCTCCTGGATTCTCCTGTGCTCCTGCCTTTCCTGCAGTCCAGCAAGTTCATCCACGCCCGTTCTGAGCTGGCTGTTGGTGTTTACAAGCTGAAGCCCCGAGCCCTGATGCTGCATCACGAGTTCCTGCAGAGGCTCCGGCAGCTCCCCACGGAATACAGCTACGGGGAATACCGGGAGCTCTACAGGGACTTTGGGACACACTTCATCAAGGAGGCCACTGTTGGAGGCATCTATGAATATACTTTGGTCATGAACAGCGAGGAGCTCCGCAAGGCGGGTACGTGCATCTGATGGTTGGGAAGGAGCTTTGGGAACAGCTTTTGGGTGGTAAAACCCCTCTGCAGGCACACAGGGGTGGCTCAGGTCTGAGGCTGGGAGAGGGAGATGATGGAAGAAGGAGTCAACAGCATCTCTGAGAAATCCTGCAGGAAATGTGGGAGTGGAGGTGCTCCTTGGCAGTGAATAAAGAGGTTTTCAAAGCATGCTCAGCATCATGGACTGGATTTAGTTCACAAAGAAAGGCCCTGTGGCAAGTATTTTAGACAACACGTTTTAGAGGCTGACAAGATGTTGAGATGAATGAGAATCGTGGATCTTAACACTTCTGTTA
The DNA here is from genome assembly GCF_000691975.1 of Corvus brachyrhynchos. Classification (NCBI taxonomy): domain Eukaryota; kingdom Metazoa; phylum Chordata; class Aves; order Passeriformes; family Corvidae; genus Corvus; species Corvus brachyrhynchos. The sequence goes on along the minus strand of NW_008238126.1, from coordinate 6,734,299 downwards.
GCTTTGAAAGCCTTCTCCCAAGTTCTTTTTCCACTGCCTTTCAAATGGCAGTTTTGAAACACCTTTAGCCTCGAGAGCTTTTCCAGCACGTAGGAAACAGTAAATAATTTGCTGGGTGACTCTTGAGCCTGACATTGCTCCTGCTCTTTGGCTCTGGCTCCCTTTGTTGTGAGAAATGATGATTGTTGTGCAGGACAGAGCGAGCAGTGTGACATTAATCAATAGCTGCACTCTCAATTATTTATTCATTGGCAGGGGAGTGAGGAACTGCCTCCGCTGTCTGTTTGCAGAGGCATTTATTGGGCTCTGCTTTGTGTGATGCTCAGTCTGTTTGCTCTTCTGCTGTGTAGGAAGTTCCTTACTCTGGACTCTGGTAGAGCCCAGAGGGACAGCATTTAGACTCGGATTTCAGGTATTCAAATTCTAACAGAGTTTCCCAATTTCTCAGCTGTTGGTGTGAACCCATCACAAGCCACGTTTCTTTGAACTGAAGTGTATTATTGTTTGCATCAAAATGCTCAGTGTCTGCTGACCCACATCAGCATCCTGCAGCAATGACAACATTTTCACTCAAGTGCTGAGCTGGGCTGTGAGTTCTCACCAGGGTTTTGTAGGTCCAGTCTGAGAATTCAGGGTTTTCCCTTCAAATCCACCATTATGTTTGTACTGTCTGTGCTGGAACTAAAGTTTTCTTTTGCAGATCTGATATCACACACTGTGTCACATGGTTGGAACTTGCTCTGCTCTCATACAATCATATCATAGAATAGATATCCATAGAATCCAATCTGCCACATCATAGAATCACGGGATCCTTTAGGCTGGAAAAGCTCTCTAAGATCATGGAGTCCAAACTCTTAACCCAGCACTGCCAAGGCCGCCACTAAACCACGTCCCCAAGTGCCACATCCACATGTCCTATAAATCCCTCTGGGGTTGGTGACCCCACCCTTGCCCTGGGAAGCTTCTTCCAGGGCTTGGTAACCCTTTTGGTGAAGAAATGTATCCTGATAATCCAATCTAAATTTCCGTGAAGCAGTTAAGTCTCTTCTGGCAACAGAGAATTGGAGATGGGAGCTAGTAAAAGGAGGAAAAGCTATTTTATCTATTCCTCTTAAAAAGCCTGGCTCCTGGGGATGGGGAGGGGTGGTGGGGAGTTTGTGGTTAGACATCCACTGTTTTCCCACCCACTGCAGCTCTGCTTAACCCAGTACAGCTGGGTGGGTGTCTAAAATCCTCCTCTTCCAGCATTTACCTTGCATTTCCACTTGGCTTCAGAGTTCTGTAAAACACAGAGATTTCATTTCATATAGTTCTATTAAATACCAAAAAAAAAAAAACAAAAATAACCTTCTTCATCTTATCTTTTTTTTTATTCCCCCAAAGCAAAAATACTCATCAACTCCCATGTTCTGTGTACATGGAGATAAAACATGGAACAGTTGTATTAAAACCCTACAATTTTTGGTTGTGTATTTAAGGTTATTCTCTGAGTGATGTCCAGAAATGTGCACAGAAGGGCTTTAACATTGGTGTGAATTTTCATGTAGTCTCTGTGGGGCTTGGAGTAGATTCAGCTGGCTGTAAAGCCCTTTTGAAAGAGATTGGAGGTAAGCATGAAACACTTCTGCCATCTCATTTCTTTGTCATAGTGAAAGGAAGATTTTGTGAGCTTGCCTGTCTGAAATATTTCCCCACTCCCTCACAGCCACTTTTGGGTCTCCTGGCTAACCCCAGCCAGGCTTAACAGAGGAGGAGATGTCTCAAAGCTTGGGGTTTTTCCAGTATTTTCTGTGTAGAGAGTAAATATCTGCTCAGCATCCCAAGGAAAAGCAGGGGCAGATCAACCATTACCCACCAGGCCAGCGCTGTGTTAAATAGCAACTCCCACCTCCCAGCAGGGCAACCCAGCACGCCCCTTTTTGCATCCTGATGGGGAAAACAGGGAGGTGATGGTGTTGTGGGATCCTGTGGGGACGTGGGGAGCTGGGGGTGTGCATGGGAGGAAGGTGCACCTGGGAATACATGGAGGAGAACAAGGAATCTTCCTGGTGGTGAGGAGCATCGGGCTGTGCAAGGACCTGTGGGCTTAAAACCGTAGGGAAGAAATTTAGGGGAGAGATGCAGGGTGCAGGATGGGGAATTCCTGCAGGGGAGCAGGAGGGACACAGCACACCCTTTGTAGGAAGCCAGGTGAGAAACACTTGTGGCCTTTTCCCTTTGCCCTCTGAGTGGGACAGGTCCCATAGAGGGGTGTTGTTTTGCTGTTCGCTGGTCACTGCAGCCCACAAAGACACAACCTGGGCAGAGTTGGGCACTTTCTGAGGGTGTTTTTGCAGACAGCACTGCCAAGAAGCAGTTTGTGGAGGATTTCCTCGCCCTGGTCCGCGGCGGAGCGAGTGAACACGTCGCCACCCTGGCCCACAAGGACCTGCCCACGGCCGAGCTCATGCAGCAGTGGGGAGAGGCTGTGCAGTACAACCCTGAGATCATAAAGCTGAAGGTACTGCATCCCTCACTTCCTCCAGCCTCAGCTGAGCACCTTGGAGAACTCTGTGTTTAGATAAACAGGATTTAGAGAAAAAAAACCCCGGGAATAATGGACCTCATTGCGTGGCGTAGCTTCTCTAAGTGAGATTCAGAAAAGCAAAGGTGTGATGCTTTAAAGGAACTGTGGTCAGAAATACACAAAGTAAACAGCTTTAACCCTTTAGCTGGGCTGTGCAGATGCCATTTCTTGCTGCCTGCCAGGCAGATCAGACAATCTACCTTCTGTTTTACCAGTGTATAACTTACCAAAATTATATCTGGCGGCATGTATTTTATAAGGACTTCTATTTTCCTTGATGTTTATCAACTTCTGTGAGCACTAGTGACAATTCTTTCTGGTTCATAAAGTCAAGTGGTTCACTGTGTATGCCTGGATGTCTGTGCAGCTTAGCTGAACCTTAAAAACAGGAGTTTGGCTTTGAAGAGTCGAGGAATTTTGATCCTGGAGAGTTTTAGAAATGCAAAAAGCAAGCAGAAGTGTGTAACAGTTCTGCCTCATCGTCTTTAGTGTCGAAATGAGTGAATAGAACAAAGGTGCACGAGAACATCCTTTTAAACAGGAGTTGGTTGAGGTGGAAGTTGATTTATAGTTGTTTTTCATTGTAAAATTTAATTTTAGGCAAAAATCTTTACATTTGTAAAAGGGAGGTTTTTCTCCAGAAAGAGGTGAATTCTAAAAAGGTGAAGCAAGCAAAACTCAGTAATTTGGAAATACAGTCAGTGCCCATCTGGCACTTGCTGCAGCCCCTGGTGTGCTGTGGATTGAGCGTCCAGAAATGCACTGGGAGGTCTCAGGGCAGGAGACAAGAGGAATGCAGCCCTCTGCCCCAAATCCCACACATCTCCCATGAGGAACTGAGGTGTTCTTTGTCTTGCCTGGCATCAGTGACCAGGCTGCCCAGTGAAAAACCTCAGGCGGATGTAATTTGGATTTGGTATCTTCATTTCCATACCAATATCCCTGTGGGGCTTGAAGATCAAAAGTACCAGTGGAGTGTGACTAAATGTCAGCCCAAGAATGCTTAGTTAGGGAAAACTAAAGCAAATCAGTTCATAAATCATCTGCTGGAGGGACTTGGCAGGTCACTCTTAGTGTATTTCCTCATTTGTATGATCTGAATTCAAAAAGCAAAGTATGGATCACAGATAATTGATGAAGAGTGGATGTACAGCAGCAGGAAATGAGCATTTTTTTGCTTTTTATTGGAACATTCTTTGGTTCTTGTAGTTTGAACCTGTGACAGCAGGAGGGTGATCCTTTCATGCTTACTGTGTGTGGCCTGCATGGCAGTATCTCTGCAGTGAGGATGGGAATTTGGGATGGATCCTCTGCTGGCACATGGAAATACCACCCCACTGGCAGTAGTGGGTGACTGGCACTATTGACACCCCACTTCAACTCTCCCTTGTTCTCAGGAGGAAAATAAATGAGTGAGCCAAAGTCTCCTTGATCCCTGCACATTCACTGTGTTGTGCACCCCTTTGCCTTCTCTCTCTGACCCCATCTGCACGTGGAGATCAAATCCTCTCCCTTCTGGAAGGGAATGGAAACCCTTATCTGGGCCCCATAAAGACAGAAACCAGCCTTGAAATGCAGGAGTGGTGGAGGTGGAAGTGCTGATGTGAGTCCCTGTGACTGGTGCCTCTGCTGGGGCACTGTAGGAGGAGGTTTTTGTGGATGGTTTTTAGGAGACATTTTTAAAATCAGAGTAAGAGGTCACTCAGAAAACGTAAGTTTGAGCAAATCTGATCTATAAATGTCTGTACCAGGAATGTGGACGAGAAAGGATTTAATGAAACTCCTGTGCAGCTTAGCCTGTTTGTCAGCCAGCAGCTTGGCTGCTGTATTTTGTTACACATTTCGACTGCTCTGGTGTTGGAAACCAAGGGGAGCATCCTTGGGTGTATTCCTGGCATTGTGGCCTTGTTGTTCACAGGGTTTTAGCAAATAGCAATGGGAAACCTGGAGTTTGTGCCACACAGCCTCCATTTCCCTCTCCAGCTGTGCCACCACCGGGCCTTGGGATGTTCAGAGTGTCTCGAGCTTGGGAATTAATGCAGTTTCTCCCCTCCCTTTAGGCAGAGCCACTGTATGAGCTGGTGACTCCCTCTGACTTGGCTGATTCCACCAAAATAAAAGAGAATCTGCGGCGGGCTCTGGATGAGTTCCAGCTGGAGACCAGTTCCTGTCGCTGTGCTCCATGCCACGGGAATGGCATCACCTTCCTGAGAGGTACAGGGATCCTGCTCCTCTTTTCTGCCCTCTTGATTGAAATCAGCTGGGAATTTGTGGGGAGCATGTGGCAGGCAGTCTGCTCTTTAGTTTCTCCTGTCATTTCTTTCTCAGGTAATTACTCTGTTTTTAAAGTTGCTCTGTTTGTAAAGTCCCAGTAAGTAAAGACAGTAAAGTCAAGGGATGTGTCTTTGTAATGGGAGTGACCATTATCTGTATCAGTTTTACAGAAGAATTTGTTACTTCTCAATTATCCACTTAAAAAAAAAAAATCTTTGACGTCTTTAAGTCTCCTCCTTTTGCTTTTAAGATTGCTTCCATCCTCCTGGAGAAGCGACTACTGTCTCAGCATTAATTAGTGTTTGTAAAAGTGTTGTGAAGATGAAAAGCACCATGTAAGTGCCAAGCACAGTGATCATCACCACCACCTCCCCATTTCTGATAGAAGCTGTCCTCCTTTGAAAGCAGGCTGTGATTTTAAAAATGAAGGGGAAAAATAATCAAATTAAATGAAAACTGCTCTGCCTAAACAAGAGGTATATGATGTGATGAGAGCTTCTAACAAAGGGACCATTTTGTCAAGTGCCTAATTCCAATCTGCATCTGCAAAAGTCCTGATGAGAATCGTTATCATCAAATTGTATCTAATGCAGAAACGATCACTTCAGGTACCAGCCAGCTGATTGTAGCACTTCAAGCATTTGTCTCGTGGTGACCTTTGTTTAAATAACTTTGTAGGAGATGAGTCTAGGTTAGTATTTCATTTAGGATCTTCTCAGCAAAAGGTTTTAAATGACCATATATTTTCCTAAGTGGGAACTCTCCTCCAGGTTCCAGACTTGGGATACACACCACAGTCCTGGGCAGTCAGAGCAGGGATTTTGGGCTTTTCCTCTGCCACAAAGCCAAGTTAGGATATTTCTGTCCTGGTTGCTCTTTCTGGATGGTGCAGTTTGTTCTTTATCAGTTTTACCAAGAGCTCTCTCCAGAGACCCTACCTGCAGTGCTGTGTTCAGCTCTGAAACCCCAAATACTAAAAGGATGAGGAGCTGCTGGAGTGAGTCCAGAGGAGGCCACAGGGAAGGCAGGGTTAGGTGGGATACTGGGAATTAATTCCTGGCTGTGAGGGTGGTGAGGCCCTGGCACAGGGTGCCCAGAGAAGCTGTGGCTGCCCCTGGATCCCTGGCAGTGTCCAAGGCCAGGTTGGGCAGGGCTTGGAGCAACCTGGGATAGTGGAAGGTTTCCCTGATCGTGGCAGTGGAGTTGGAATGAGATGAGCCTTAAAATCCTTTCCAACCCAAACCATTCCAGGGTTCTGTGATCTCTTTTGGAGAGGAGCAGGAGGACTCTGTGGTCCCCTGGCTTGTGGAATTGCACCAGCGAGTCTGAGGTTGAGCTGCAGGGCAGGAACAAATGGCTGGGGAGGTGAGAGGGGTGGCAGGGCCATCACAGCTCCCCTCTTTATTGGTATTGATCCCTTCAGCACTGGAGAAAAATGATGGCATTTCAGCCTCTGGCCCTTCCTCACAGAAGATGAAGTGCTGGAGAGGAGTGGATGCCTGCTGGGAAATGTGGCTCCAGGTCTGTAATTCCCACCATCTCTGCTTGCTTTCAGGAACAGAGTGTGAGTGCTTGTGTCCCCTTGGCTACCGCGGCACCGCCTGTGAGATCAGCAGGAGGAAAGGTGAGAGGCTCCCAGCTCCAAGGAGACAATCCCAGCTGTGTTAGGAGTGTCCAGGGATGGCAGCTGATGGGTGAGGAGTGATGCCAGCCCTGGCCATTCCCAGTCTGCCCAGCCCAGTGCACCCAGTTGGGCACCTGCAAAGGGGACAGCTGTATTTTCCTTGCCCTCTTCTGAATATCTCTGCCCTCCTGATGAGGTGGGTTTACTTTTGCAGTTCAAAGCTGCATGTACATGCCTTGCAATCAAAATACAAACTCCTGCCTAGTTTACAATCCTTGGAAAGCCTCAGGTCTCCTCCTCAGGAAACAGCTCTGTTTCCTAAGTTTTTCCCTTTGATAAAGCCAGCATGTTGCAAACTGTTCTCCCCCAGATATGCTACCATGCATTTTAATCTTAAAATCTTATTACGTTGTTTTGAAGCACTTATTAATGCTTCTTGGTCACTTTATATCTCTGCTGCCTCCTGACTGATGTTCTTAACTCCTTCTAGTTTAGGATCATCTGTGAATTTAATCATTTTGTTTGCTTCTTCCAGCTCATTAATTTAGATGCTAAATAATACCAGATCCCAGGCACCCAGAGCTCTGGCACTGTCCCACAATTTGATGCACTGCATTTATCACTGGCTTTGTTTACAGCCTTACCCAGTGCTCATTCTGCATGGCTATGTCCAAACTGAGCCAGGCTGAAATGCACTTTAAGCCAAGATTTCACCGAACCAGGGGTCACTTTTGTGTGTGTTTCTAAGGAATCCCACGGAGCCTTGAACTGTGGAGTCTCTGACACCTTATCTCAGCCTGTTTTTCACACACATAGTCACATCCAACCCTCCCAAAGCTCACACCCATCCATTTGTCAACACTGTAACTTCATTTCTCACTCCCATTTCCTCCTTTTATGTGTTGCCTCCGTGATCCTCGGGATTTTGAATTTATGTCACTCACATGCTCAGGGTCCAGAAGAATCAGTGTAATAGGAAAAGCAGTGGAGGGAAAGCTGAATAGTCAAGCTGTTGTTCACTGAAGTGCTAACACTGCCCCTACCACCTCAAAATGTGGCTGAGACAAGTTTAGTTGGTCTGTTTCTTATCTAGGCTTGGACTAAGACAAAGAGAGAGACATCCTTCAAGCAAATAAAAAGCTAATTGACATTTTTTCCCCCCTTTCATGTCTTCCTGAAGTGTAGTTTGAACAAGCACCAGAAATGCTGAGCAGAGAATTAACATCTCTAAAACAATTGCTCATTGTTAATGACTCCAGTATATTGTTAGTGATGTGGACAGGGGCAGAGCTGTTTGTACTCAAGTACGATTCATGGGAGCTGACAGCTCTTCCCATGGAAAGAGCTGCTTGTTCCTGACAGTCCTTTCCAGCTTTGTTGTTTGTTTTTTTTTCCAGATGCTGCTGTTAATGGAAACTGGGGGTGCTGGGCCAGCTGGTCCCCGTGTTCAGGGGGCCAGAGGACCAGAAGGCGACAGTGACACAACCCTGCCCCACAGAATGGGGGCTCCCTCTCACACGG
>NW_008238126.1:6699118-6726241 GCF_000691975.1 Corvus brachyrhynchos | reverse complement strand
CTGACTGCTTGGGAAGACATCACCTCACTGAATTTCTGAGTTGGCCTTGCTCTGCCCATGGGTCTCGTCCAAGTCAGAAACGTTTCAGAAGACAGTGGGAGCTGGGAGGGTGTTAGGAGCCACACCTTTGGACATGCAGTTGTCCCATGGGACTGAATGTGCTTACTGACCTCAATATTTTGCCTTTTCCCTGTCTTTATTGCAATGAGACAAGCTTTATCTCTGTCTGCATTTGGTAGCTGCATGATTTCAAATTGTACTGTCTTGCTGTTGAAGGTTCCTTTGAGATAAGAAGAGACACTTTGATCTTACATGCAGCAGGATGTGCACTAATGCACAGCTTCTGTGAAGGCAGCTGTGTCATGTGGAGCAAAATACAGCACATTAAAGCCTAAATCCCAATGAGCACAACAGTGTCTAACGTGACATTTAGAGCCACTGTGCCTTACTACTCTGCTTTCCCAATTTATTTTGTTGTTCCCACCCCTGCCATGGGCAGGGACACCTTCCACTATCTCATGTTGCTCCAAGCCCTGCCCAGCCTGGCCTTGGACACTTCCAGGGATCCAGGGGCAGCCACAGCTTCCCTGGGACAAATGGAACATTTTGAAAAAGCTGTCTGCACATCCCCTGAGGTCTTCTGCCCTTAGTAGCTGCCTTTGCCCCAAACAAGCTCTGGTTCATCAGTGTGATCCCATAAAGGCCAGTATTCCCACTGCTGCTGAGTCCACCCAGGGTGGGACATCTGACCTGGGGAGAGTTCACTGTGAAAAGAGACAGACTGAATGGTTTGCCATCCCTGGAGCTGTGCGTCACAGTCCAGGTCTAACAGCAGAGGAACTTAAAACACTGTGCACCATTCCATGAGCCTGGATCATTCCAGGGCCTTGCCTCCTACAGCTTTGTTGGTGGTTAATAGTTTTTGCAAAAACATTTGGTCGGGCCTGCTGCAAAATAACCAGCAACACCTTTGCTCCAAAAGACAATTCCACCAGTGCAAAGTTGCTCATGAGTGTTGTGAGTCTTCCAACATCTGCAAGGTCAAACTCTCTTCCAAGGGTTTTTAGCAGAGCTGCTGATGGTGGGCTGGTATTGCCCGTTCCTTTCCTTTCAGACTGACGTTGTCTGAATGTAATTCCTGTGAGAGCAGCTCAGGCTCCCTGACATCTGAACAATGGAACATGCATTTAGTTGTAGCCCTCATGCCGCCTCCACACTTATCGACAGGGCTTCTGTGACAGCTTTAAGAAAGGCAGAGCACATTGCATATGTAAAACAAGAGGGCTCTGTACTCATTATGGGCTTCATCATTTAGCTGCCAACCCAAAACATTTCCCTTTTCCACTGCATAGCTGCACTATCTTTTGTGTGATGGAAATTTGCCCAGAGATTCTCTTTTGGGTCATGATCAAAGAGGTCACTGCTTGTGTGAAGTAGGATATTCCTCCAAGTGTTTTGCAGGGGCTGTGTAGGAGCTCTGGAGATGAGGACCCTGAGCATGGTTCATGGGTGCCTCTGAGGACACAAGCTGCAGTGTCATTGCCTGCCCTTCTCGAGAATCATCGGTGTAATCTGATTAAGGACATTTCTCAGATGAGTCAAGTGGCTTTTTTAAATTTAACCACCTTTCCTGATCATCAAGCTGGTTAAACACACAGCAGTGGTGCCTCTCTCCACTGCTGTGGCAAGGAGAGCCAAGTGTAGTGACCTGAATTGTTCCCAAATCAGAAAAACCCGGATTTTTTTAAGTGGTGGCAGTACCTGAGTTTGTATATTTGGGCAGCCGGGGTTTTGGAGGAAGAGAGGAGAGATTTGACAGTCGTCAAGATCATCAGGATAGTCTGACTGAAGAATGAGTTCAGCACTGGTTGAATATTCAGCCTGTAGGCTTAAAAGCCTCCCATAAAGGACATAACTTTATCTTGTCCTTGTGATTTTGTGCTTTGATTCGCCTACCTAATGATTTATTATAACCTGGGGGGCAATAAAAAATACTGTGCTGAAGCTTTTATTGTTTCATTTTGGTTCACATTAAATTTTGGTACCATCTTTTACTGGTGTTCCTAACTCTCACTCCCAGTGTAAGTTCAGATTAATAACCCACGTGTGAGGGCTCGGGAAGGCTGCAGGCGGCTGTGCACGTGTTCAGCTCTGCTTGTGCCCTCTGCTTAAGATACTGGTCTCAGTGGGCTCTGCTACCTCCCATGTTGTATTTTCACAAGTTTTCTTGAGGAAAAGAATAGGATAGACACGGAGAGGCTGTATTTATTTGCACCTCCCTGCTTGAAGACATTGCTGCTGTGGTACAGCAGCTACGGAAAATCCCAGAGAAGTGTTTCAGGTGAGTTGTAATTGCCATATCCAGCTTTCCCAGGACAAAACCAGCTTGAATCTTGCCACCCCTAATGTCTCCATCAGCAGTGGGACTCTGGACTGCTTTCCAGCCTGGATTCATGTGCTCCCTGTTGTGTCGTATCACGCAGACACTTTACCTGTGAGGCTGGAACGTGGTCCAGGCTGCAGCTGGGGACCTGCAAATTCAGTATTGCTAAATTACTTCACCACGCTCCTGTTTCTCCCACTGCTAGATGGATGCAGTTGTTCCTGCCCAGGTTCTCTCCCACATGGAGATGTTTTGTTGAAAGCAACCCAGAAAGTCCATGCAGAGGTGTAAACAGTCCCCAGATTTCCAACTCCTGGTTTTACCCTGGTGGCTGAAGAGCCCAGTGAGCACCCAGCACAACTGCCAGACTTCAGGTCAAATCCTGCCTGCAGATTTATCTTCATTTTATATCCCATTTTGATACCTCCTGCTTCTGTAAATCAAAAAGCTAGCATTGAATACTGTCATTATTGCCAGTATAAACAAATATTTTTACTTACTTGTAGTTCAGCACCACAGATCCCACTGTGTTGGGCATGACAGAGAACAAACACCAGTCCCTCCCCAAACTCCCCAGAACCTGGAATTTCTTTTGTTTCAGGTTTTTGTGGTGGGATTAAATGTTTTGTAGCTCCCTGTGCCTGTGCATTCCACTGTATAAAAAGGAAGACAACAATTTTTGAGCTGCTCCTGCCAGGGAATTTCTGCCTGCTCCAAACTCTGAGGCTCAGAGGGACGCAGGAGCTGGGGCAGCCGACGTGACATTGACCCCGAGGTAGAAAACAGCTCTGTCTCAAGCATTGCCCTTATCTCCTCTTCTGTTAGCTGGTTATCTGGAGCCTACACCTTGCAACCTCAGGTGTATTGTCATCAATCATTTCCTATTTTCTTCTGCGTGCTGGTTCCTCTCTGCCCTTCCTTTGTTAATAACCCAGTTTGCCTATATCCATAAAAATATCTGATTGTGATACCATTTATCCAAAGCGCCATACATCCATCATGCGCTTACGAGCGAGATAAACAAGGTCTCCTGGGAAATATGCCGCCAGAAATATATAGGATAAATAACTATATCAAATGTATGTCAGTGTGCAAGAGGGGAAAATCCATTCATTAGAAGCCGGGTGGAACTGCAGCGTTTTATTGTACCCTCTAAGCTTTTAGTTTAACTAAGAAACACACATTTTTGCTGCTTATCTCATCTTGCACAACTCTCCACTGCCCACTTCAGCACGAGATATATTAGCTTCTTCCACTGCCATTGTAAATGTGTAATTGCTCATAATCTTTTCTTCTTTATTTTGTGTTTTTTTTTCTCCCAGGCCTTACAGGCAGCTTCTTCCTTTCTTCTGACTTCAGCTTCGCTGCTCCTGGGTTTCAGCAAGAGGATGCTTGAGCCCTGGGGTGGAGGGGGAGGAGGGGGGCACTGCCCACCTGCCTTTGGTGTTTGAAGGAAGCCCTTGGGTTTGTGTCTCAGTGCCTTGGGCTATGAGGTGAGGGATGAGAATGAACAACTGCAGGTAAAACATAGGTTTTTTGCTCTTGTTTATATGTTTCATGGTGGTATTTTGCATGCAGTTTCTTTAATCACTTGGATTTATTCTTTTGGTTTTGGTTTTGGTTTTTTTGTGGTTCTTTTGTGATTTATCCTTCTAGAAACAGCTCTAAAAGCTGAGGATGCAGGTTGTTTTCCTGCAGACCCCATCTTTTCCCAGCCTCCAAGGCATCAGATCTGTTCATTAATTTCTCCCCTCTGGTCAAAAAAGAAGCGTACTTGGCTTTCTGACTGAGGTGACTTTGTACTCATTTACTTGCAGGCATTTTCCTGAGTCCTAAGAAGTCGATGTAAAGGTAAGAATTGCTTGTGAGCCAAACTGGTCCTTGCTGTAAGAGCCCTGCCTCGTGTTTCCACATAACCTGGCAGCCCAATGCCAAGCAGCATTCATTAAATCACCTGTTGTGATCCTACATTTCACATTCCTCTGGGATGTCTAAGTCACACCAATCCATGGGTGCTTCATGCTGCTGCATTTCCTGACACAGAAGACATCAAATTCAAGCCCTCAGGAGCAAATTCCTCTCTGGGTGAACAGCTCCTTCACCCGGAATAGCAAAGTTGGCCCAAAAGGCCATGGCTTTGCCCCTCAGCAAAGGGATTTTTTACAGGACAATCCATCTCAGGGTTTGAGACAACGTGGTTTGTTGTTTTCAGCCCGTAGTTTCATTTACAAGCAAAAGAGAAGTGGTGAAAAAATTGGCCTTTGGCAAACATGCCCACAAAAGAAAATATGGGGCCAGATCTGCAGGTGCCATAAATCAGCTGCAGTGAAGGGGCAACACTGATTTACATCAGCTGAGTGTCAGCCTGTAAATCCCCACTGACACACAGTTGAAAAACAAGCATTTCCAAGCACCTGAGCAATTTCTTTCACTAAACCACTATTCCATTCTACTCCCTCTCTCCATTCAAATGTCTACAGAAGGGCTGCTTTGTGCTTTGAGGTTTTGGTGCTGTTGTTCATAATGGCTGATTCCTTCTCAGGGCTTTTCCCCCCCTTCTCCCCCCGTAATGAAAAGCTCAGTAAAATGAAGTGCCATTCGCCTTCCGTCCATCCCAGGTTTTTGTGGCAGTTCATTAAGAAGAGAGAGCTGCTGGCTCTCGCCGTGGTCTCTGGACACAGTTCAATACTGTGTGCATTCTTGTGCTGAGATTTACGTCTCACATTCAAAAAAGCCCCTTAAATCAAGCAGCCTGTTAGCATCTTCTCAGGCTCTGTGTGCCTGGGAGATAAAATGCCTGCGTGCTAATAGTCAATTCATCACTGATCTTACAGAGCAAAAGCCTTTGCTTGTGTGGGAACATCCTCTGCCCAACGGTTGCGTTCGAGCCTCTCTATTTATTGCTTTATTTACTTATTTAAAATTCCTCATCAGCTCGGGCTTACATTTTGTGGTGATGCTTCAGCATCTTTGGGCTGAAGCCTTCTCCATGCAGAGCAGCATATGGCTTTGCAGGAAATCCAGCCCTGGCCAATATGCTGGACTTACAAATCTGACAGTGCCAACTTCCAAAAGTTTTCATGGTACATATGTCAATACCAACTGCATAGATCGTGAGCTTTTCATGTGTTTCCCAAAGGGAAACATATAAACTCCCTGAGAGTCAGGCTTAGTTATGTAAACACTCGCAGTGAATTTATTTCATGACACGCTGTAGCGCCGCGGTCACCCCGCAGCAAAACCACCTCCTTTGGGTGGATTCTCTGCCATCTCCTGTGCTGCAGCAGTGGTGTTGGGCACTGGTGGGGCTCCCATCCTGTCTGGTGGGACTCCCATCCCATCTGGTGGGGCAAAACCACGGGAGCAGTTGGTCAGGTTTTACACAGTGAATTCAGCACGTATAGAAACACTTTACCAATCAATTATCTCTCCTGGGGATAATTCCATAGCATGCCTGGAGTATTTATGGCCCAGCCCAGGTTCCAAACCACGCTGTTCCAGGCACCTTGGGCTTTCAGCAGGCTCTGCTCTGGAGGTTTCTCCCAGCACAGGGCTGCCCACCGTGCTGCGGGGCAGGGTTGGAGCACTGCCGGCTGCGCCGCGACGTCCCTGCCTGGCACGGCGACCAGCCCGACCAGCAGCTCCAGCGCCCGTCCGTCTCTCCACCTGCAGACACATAGAAAAAAAAGGGAAAAACAGACCAAAAAAAGGGATTTCAGGTCTGGTTGAAACCTCTCTGGATATGGACTCCCTGCTCTATCCCAGCTGTGCCCAGGCTGTTTAGATCAAGGCACTTCGAAGCCAGGGCAGATGAAACATCATCACCCCAAACACCAACAGTTGTTTCTTTTCCTTCTCAGCTCATTTGAAAGCCTGTGTCTTGGTTTTCCTTTCCCAAAGGGTAGCTCACAGCTCTCTCTGCAGCAACTTGCTCACCTCTGACCAAGGCAGAGGGACAAAAGTCCCCGAATGTTGTGGGGATGTTGTGTAAAGTCCTTTTGGAGATGGGTCATTTCAAAGCTTTTTCATTACAGTACAGACTGAGTTGTCAGGAGCGGTCGATACTATGGATTATAGCAGTGCTCCTGAATGATGGGAATGCTTGATGGCTGTCATTTACTGTCGTTTTTTATTTACTCATCTGGCCTTCATGCCTGGCTTGGGCAGTTTATTAATCCAGACAGCGCAAATGGATGTGTGTGCTCTTACTTAGTGCTGGCTGGAAAGCTGGGTTTTCCATCTGCTGGAACATTGTGCTTTTTAAAAAAAAAAAGAAAATTTAGTTTGGTCTTAAATGAGTTTTGGAAGTGAAAATTTGAAACTAAAGTTGCCCATGAGTTAGAAGTGTGCCTGTCCCCACTGTTGGGAAAATCAAGGAGCACAGGGCTGGCCAGTTCAGTGAGCTGCTTTGGTGGCGGGTCCTGAGGTTCCCAAGCAAATTCCTGAGATTTGGAGACAACTTAAAGAACCTGAGCTTTTTAAAGAAACCCACTTTGCAGTCAGTGAAGCTAAGCTTTGGCATTCAGCCTCAAAAACTGTCTCCCCAGCTCTGCTCCAACTCCTTATCTCATCACGGCTTTGATTTTCTGTTGGTGAGCCCACGGTTGAAGGCCTGGAGCTCTGCCTGGTGGAACTGCTCTGAAGATGGATTTTTCTGCCAGCTTCATGTGCTGAGATTTAGACTTTTTTTGTCATCATGAATCAGGACAAAAATATCCAGAGAGAACTGCAACTTTTTTTGGAAATGAAAGAGCCTGTTCCGACCTCGCCTTTTTTTGCTACCCACTTAACTTTTTAGGATAGTATAGAAAGTGACAAAGAAAACATAAATATAAGCCTGTCACTTCAGAAAAACATATTTTTTCACCCCAGAATAGACACTTCCCTCTAGTCAAAACGCATCCCAGGAGGGGGTGGGAAATCTGGTGATGTAGCAATTTTTTACTAAAACGGCATTTTTGGTGGCACGTTGTGTGAGCAGTTGCTTCACCTGAGCCTTTCCCCTTCCCTCCCCTCTCTGTCTGTTGAGGTTTATGCTCTCCCCCTTGGAGCAGCCATCCTTAGCGGCATGCCATGAGCCCTCCAGAGGATTTCCTGGATTTAATCCAGCGATTAAACACACCCTCATTTCCACTACTCTGTTTGTAATAGCCATAGAATCCTAGAATTCCTTGGGTTGGAAGGGAACATCTAATTCCAACCCCTCTGCCAGGGGCAGGGACACCTTCCACTAGCGCAGGAAGCCCCATCAAACCTGGCCTTGGACACTTCAAGGAATGGGGCAACCCGTGCCAGGGCCTCACTACCCTCACAGCGAAGAATTTCTTCTTTAATCTAACCCTGCTCTTTTTCAATTTAAAGCCATTCCCCTTTGTCCTCAGCTGCTAAACTCAGTCTCTTGCAGGGCTGCTCAGGATAACGCAGCAACAAAACACAGAAGGGAAGGTGGGATTGATGTGTGGATGCCAGGAGCTGTTGGATTAGCCATATGGAGGGGGAAATCCATCCCCTTTGCTGCCTTTGCCCCTCCCCTGCTGCACCCTGGGCTCTCACCTCGGCGCTCAGTCTGCTCGCAGGCAGGGCCTCTGTAGCCAGGGCGGCACTGGCAGGAGCAGGTGTCTCCCACCAGGACAGGCTCCCCATTGTTCTGGCACGTTCCACAGCGGCAGGGGTTGAATTCCAGCAGGAACTCATCCAGAGCCCGTTTCAGGTGCTGCCGTTTGGTTTCCATGTGGCCGAGGTTGCTCCTGCGGAGGATTTCGTGGATGGGCTGCAGCTGTGGGGGATGGAGATGGATAGCATGGAAACAATTTCAGCTGGGCATCAACTGGGATGCAGTGACATTGCTGGATGAATTCAGGACTCGGGAAAAACTCATTTGTCTTCCTCGACAGCTGCATGTACATCATGCAAATGTGTTGCTGCCCCAGTGAGAAACCACCGTTCCAAAACCTTCCTCATCCTGGAGGTTTGTGTGAGATTGGCTTTTCTGGACATGCTTGGGAGTTTTAGTATGGATTCGAATGATAAATTAAAACACCCCAGTAAGCCCGTTTTTTTGACTGATTTCTTAGTGCTGTCACAATCCCTGAGATTCTTGCATGCTTTTTGCCTTTTTGAAGAAAATGTTTTGGTAAGAGCTTTGGACAGAGGGTATCATCAGAATTTATTGCCATCCTATCATTTGCAGTGGCCAGATTGTGAAATATCCAGTAAATGCTGAGAATGAGGAATTTTGCCTATGTATTTTTTGCCCTTTGATGTAGTGAAATAATACTGTCATCTACAGCTTTGGGAATGTAACTCGCTCATCATATTTTCCAGCAGCAAAATCCAGTTCCTGTATACCAGTCAGCAAAAATAGGCCAGTATGGGCAGCTGCAATTAGAACTTGCCCAACTGAATATTAATATTCAAATGAGCATTAAAGCTAAAAACTTGGGACTGTCTGAGGACACTTATTTATGTTTGTCCATCGATGCAGCTGTGCAAACGCTCTCTGTCTAGGCCAGGAATTTGTTCCAGAGAAGAGCTGGGTGTCAGCTCACTGTGCAAGGCACAGTGAGAGTGATTCATGGGGAAGATCAGGATCAGCTGGGCTTTGGGAAGAGCTCTTAGGCAAATTTGCACAAGCCTGTTTGACAAACTGAGGGGGCTGCAGATAAGAGCTGCTGAAGTGGACACGGGCGCTTATCGGCCGCTCCAGTTGCAAGGTGACTGCTCAGCTCTGGAGCAGCCAAGAGAGAGGTCAGTGCATGGTTTACTGGAAAACTGCAAGAAATTTTGCCCAGAATTGATGGGAACTTGTGCAAAAAGGTGAATAACCTGAAGCTGGATCTGAAAGCACTTGAGTCTTATCAGATCTTTCCGCCACCGAGGTGCTGCCCAGGAAAGCTTGCACAGTCCTTCTTGCCCTGCCAATAACACAGATAATTCCCAAATCCATTTTCCCTTCTCCCACTCTCTGTCAGAGCTTTCTGCTTTCAGATGAAGACAAGAGGGACAGAAATGGCAGCATGTCCCTGCCGTGACAGAGGTCCTTCCCCCACATGCCACAGCTGCTCCTGGAGCAGATCAGCGGTCTTGGCGTCTTGGGGTACTTGTGGTCCTGCTGACCACAGCTGAGGAGTTGTGGCCACCCCCTCATGCCTCTGCCAGCTCTACCCTGGATTATTTTTTCGTAGGGTTGCTCTTCTCTGTCCCTTTCCATCCCCTCTGCTTGCCCATATCTCCTCCCCCCCTCAGAAGCCCTATAAGGTGCTTCAGTGATCTTCCCATTTTATGGGGCATCCAGTGGAACAAAAGGGAGAGTAGAGCCTTGCTGCTTTTTATGGCTACAGACCCTCTTTGTGGAGTGTGGGGAAAGACAGGACACACTTGACAAAGTATCCAGGAGCTCCCTGCTCAGAGAACTCCTGGAGGGGGGCTGTCTATGCAGAGCCTTTGCTGTGTGGGGGGAAACAAAATGCTTTCCCCAGCCCCCTGTGTGTCCCCAGCTTATACAGGAGAGCGGACAGCACCAGGGAGAATAATAGGGATGAATACAACTGTAGTTCATTGTGAAGCTGTTGGGGAACACATCAGAAACTTAACCTGGCACTAATCCAGCATTAAGCTCCTTGTCTGTCTCCCTGCGGATGCAGTCGGTGGGAGATGTACTCCCCATTGTGAAATGAATAAGAGGTTACCAGATCAGTGGCCCATTACATTTAATCTTGTTCTGTGATGGGATCACAATAAAAATACGAAATGATCTGCTCGACTACACTTTCATTCCTTAGAGCGGCAGAGTTTCTTCAACTGCAGAAAAGCCTTACCTGGAAATCAATAACAGCAGGATTATATTTTAATGACCTTCCCCAGTGATGATACATTTTGCCATCCCAACTGTTCAGGAGCCCTCCGCTGTAACTGGTATCTCCTCCTCTAATCCGGGGAATAATATCTTCCACAACTGCACTGTGGCTCTCAGAATCTGGAAAGTTGAATTACACACGTATTATTTAGCTGCTGTTTCCACACAGGCTCCAGAAACTGCTAAATGGAGGTGAGATCAGTCATGCAGGGGGCTCTCAGGGATCTGGCTCCTGGGATCGATGGCAGCCCAGTGCTCCCTGCTTGTGGGGTGAGCCCTCATCCCAAATCCTCTAAGCTGATAAGACCCGAAGAGCCTGCACCCCTCCAGCCTTGGTTTCTGGGTAGGACATGGGCAGTAGGTCACACTGTCTATAGCTCATTATGAAATGTACAAATTTGGTGGCTCCTACCCTCTTTGAGTGCTTTTTATAGTCAATTTTGACTTCTTTTAGTTGCCGTGCATGCCCAGTCTGTCATTGCTGAGGACTGCAGCCTCCCATCCACCCCACTGCCTCTGTTTCTAATATGGTATTGCTACATTAATTCCTGCTCTTTTAAGAGGGATCAGTACTCCTGGAGACTTGGACCCAAAGTTTCTGCTACCTGTCCTACCTCTTCTGGGCGATGACACCAGAGCTCCCTTCCTCACACCTTGTGTGACCCTACTCAAATCCCCATGCCCAAGTGACCAAAACAAGTGACCCAAGGTGCCTCAACAGACCCCTGCCCTGCTGCTGTACCAGCTTTCCGAAATCCTTTCTTTTTGCAGTCAGAGTATGTCAGAGCTGCATTCAGATTCAGGTTCTCCTTGCTGGCTGTCATGCCGAAGAACAGGCCAAAACAGGCACTTATCTCCTCGGTGCTAATGGCTGCAAAACAGAAAGTAGACAGGTAAATTCAGTGACTCATGATGTTTGTTTTCTTACTTCTTTTTTCTATAATTGAAGAAAAGATTCAGTTATTTTCATGGCTTGTATTTTGAAGTCAAGAGCTATTCTGGGCAGACCACAGTGGAAAACCCCAATATTTTATTGGGGTATGTGGGGCCTATCATATAATAGGTGTAAAACTTGTTTCCTTAGAAAATATTAGAAGAAAGTAAAAATCTTAACGCAAGGCGTCAGGCACGTACGTCCTGTTTGATCTATATATTTAACAACAAACCTTTATTTTTTTTACAGACTAACCATAACTAGGGTAAAGCTGGGAACAGCAGCTGAAATTAATAGATCCTCGCTAATTTTCCTAAACTCAGGATCTGACCCACCTATTAATGGCTTAAGCAGCACCGTAAGTAGTAACTTGGAAAAGGTCTGTGTGCTGAGAGCTGCCAGAGCTTTGCTGCCTGCTGCTGCCAGCACCACCACATACATCATGAAAATATGTAACTGGAGACCCATGAAGCGACTGCAGAGGGGAGAAGGGAACTAATGAGGTGGTTTCACCAAGGTAAGCAATGTGCATATTTCATACAGCCTGGTTTTATGTAAGCACTTCAGTGTACTGCAAATATAAGGCCGTCTTCTTTGGTAGTTAAAAAGTCCATTGATTTCAGTAAATGCAGGTATTGTAAGTAATAGGTAACTTTTATATTGCTCTTTTTGTCAGAGGACCTTTAAGTGTTTTACAAAGGAGCCTGGTGATCAATACCATGGTATTGAAAGGAGGCACAGAGCTCAGTGGGGTTTGTGGGTTGTGGTTTAATGGTCTGAGGATTGAACCTCTGTCCAAGCCCTGACCTGGAGCATTGTCTGCTGAATGGCCTCACCTCAGCACTGGGGAGCAGTGCCTTGCCTTGCTTGTGTTGAAAATACTGCTCAAACACTCACAGCTCTGGTTTTGTGGAATCCTGGAATGGTTTGGCTTGGAAGGGACCTTTAAGGGCCATCTGGTCCAGCCCCCTCCCCTTCATGGGCAGGGACATCTTCAACTAAATGAGTTTGCTCAGAGCCCCATCCAACCCGGCCTTGAGTGTGTCCAGGGATGGGGCATCCACCACCTCTCCAGGCAACTTGTGCCAGTGTTTCACCAGCCTCATTGTAAAATATTGCTTCTTTAATCTACATTGACCCTCTTTCAGTTGAAAACCATCACCCCTTGTCCTATCACAAGAGGCCCTGATAAAAACCTGTCTTTCTTATAAGTACTGCAATGTTGCAGTGAGGTCTCTCTGGAGCCTTTTCTTCTCCAGGCGGAACAACCTAAATTCCCTCAGCCTTTTCTCATAGGGGAGACTCTGCACTCCTCTAATCAGCTTTGTGGCCTCCTCAGGACCTGCTCCAGCAGTTTCATCTCTCTCCTGTGCTGGGAACCCTGGAGCTGGGTGCAGCACTGCACATGGAGCCTCACCAGAGGGGCAGAATCCCCTTCCTTGGCCTGCGCTTGGCCTTGTTGGACCTCATGAGGTTCCCATGGGCCCCGAGCTTGTCCAGGTCCCTCTGGGATGTCAACTGCACACTTGTTCCCTTCTGCACACCCTGCAGGAGAGGCTCACTGGAGCCAGCCGGGGCACAGATCTGCTCCTTGGCCTGGTGGATCCAAAGCCTGGGGAAGTTCTCAGCATCCTGAGAAAGGGGCTGCAAGTCCTGGCTTCAAACTGGTGAGAGCTGAGACATGCTCCAGACTTGAGTGGGAACTGCATCCCACTGCAAAACTGGGCCCTTGAGAAAGATTAAATGTGCAGCACTCAATTACTTGTACTAAACTGTTCAACAGTTGTAAACACAGTGGGTAAAGTTCATTCACCCAAAGCAACATGAGTGATTGCTTATCTTGGTGCTGGAGTGCCATAAAATTAAACTTGAGGAACACCCTGATTAATTGATTTGCCATGGTTCCCGTTGAGTAATTATGTTCAGTGAGGGGCTGTCGATACCATTCGCTATTGGTCGCAGCAGGATCGGGTCTTGATAAATGAAAAGTGGTTATCACTGCAAAAGGGTGGCCACAGTAAATATTGGCACTTGAGGGGGGGAGCCCTGATAGGGTTTTTTTTTTTTAATATGATATAATTTGCGATAGTTAAATGTGCTCGAGTGATAAGATTTACTGCTGCATTTTGAATTAATCAGAATATATGAAGACTCTTTCTAATTTACTCCGCGCATAATGTTCCTCCCATAAATGTTCTTGTAATGTGTGAACACATTATACTGTTTTCTGCTAAATAATAGAACCATAACAATCTATTTTAAAAACAAGTAATGAAAAATATTGATGGCAGAGCAACGAGGGACCTCGTTCTGACATATGTATTTATTTCACTCATGACCACATCCATATAAGCCCTTGCAGCCTGAAAGCTGGGAATGGGTCTGGCAGCAAAACTGCAGCCCTAAGCTCTGCAGCGAGTTGTGGATGTCTAAACAGAGAAGGTGATTTCATTTTCAAAATTCAGGTTTCCTAAATGCTCAAAGTCCAGCTCTATGCCGACCCAGATGCTCAGTGGCCACCTGAGCTGTGTCTCATTTAGGGAGGACTCAGCCAAGGGATCTTTTTCCCAAGTTTGTGCTTTAGTCACTGGTCTATGAAAAAAATGAATATTCTCTGTTCCAGAGCATTTAGCAAACAGCCTCGTGGGCTGGATGGGCCCTCAGGATGCAGTGGTTGATCTAAAGCAGTGCCACGCTCAGCCCTGTGGGGACTCAGTGATGCATCTTCAGAGCTTCACTCATCTTAGGAAGCTCTAATTTTAAGACTTGAGCACTTACATCCTGATCCTAACCATTCCTCAGGCAAGGAGGATAATCCTCTTGCAAACACAGCCTCCAAGCATGGCTGTGATCAACATTAGAGAAATCAGGGTTTTTTTACTAAATGCTTTCAGACAGTGGCATATCACACACTGCAGGTGGGTCCTTCTGGGTCAGCACTGTGTGACACACAGCACTGCTGGCTTGGTAAGGGTGGACTTCCTGGCAGAGCCTGGATTAGATGAAAATTACAGAATGGTGCTGCATTCGAATGAAAATTACATCCCTATTGGGGCACATTTTTGTCTTTTGCTGGACTTCAGCGTCCTTTTTTCCTAAGATAAGGCATCTCGTAGCAGTAAATCTCCTTACATACACAGCAAGCACAAGATAAAGCAAAATAATAGCCTCCCTCCACATGCTCTTGATTAATTCTTCCTCTGAAATTGGCAGTGTGCTTCCCGAAGACTTGCTTGCCAAGACCTTATTCACTTCTGTATCACTCACCCTTCAAAGTGAAGAAGTGATTTGAAGAGGCATCATGTTTCCAAACATTAGAGGTTCAGGAACTTGATGAAAATTCTCTCAATCAGTAATTTCTTGAGGAAAAATTGGCATGGCTAATGTGAAATACGGAGTGCACAGTTATCCTAATGCTGATGGGGCCAAACCATTTCAGACTAGAGGCAGAATCTGGGTCAGAACCATGAAAATTATTAAAATTACCAAAGTTACAGCAATTTGCACCTGTTGTCCAAGATCACAATTTCCTTCTGCGTCAGTGTCTGGCCTGGAGTTACCAAGGCAGTGGTGCCCTCAGCACAGCAGAGTGATGGCCCTTAGGGGAAGTGGGATCTATTGCATTGTTGACACCTTTACAGAAGTTGACAACCTGGTTAGTGAGTGAAAATCCCATATTATTTTTCTGCATCCCATGTTTTTGGTTAGGAAAAATGTTACATTTTGACTCACCAGCAATGGCAACTCTCACGCTCTCGGCGTCTGCAGTGGGTATTTTATCTAACTGAGATTTAGAGGTAGGCCTCTCCAGCCTCATACACTCCAATTTGTTGAGAACTGGAGCTAACAGGGGTCTGTTAGTCTTCAGATGTGGCACTAAGCAGGGTAAAGTGGCAGAGGTATGGCCGAGTGCAGTGCGATATTTCCATTTACAGAGAGTTGCAGCCCTCGCTCCCAACAGGCTAAAATGTGAGTGGGCTGATTTGCTGTGCTCTGGATGGCTTTGCAGCGTTCATGGTGAACAAAGATGACAAGAAATGGGGCAAGACTAGCAAGTGACACTGAAAAAAATGGAGAAAATAATGCTCAGGTTCCTTCCTAAACTACCGCAGGAAGCACATTTTGGGACACTCAAGCTAATCCCGGGCCATGTGGCTAGTAATGTCACCAGGTTGGAAATACCTGGTTCAAAGCAGAAAGTTGAGAACAGAGAATATACTTTGATATATTATTTGATATATATTTGATTTTCTGACCTTTTCTTCGCATTTCCTCCTTATTGATGACAAGGATGTACTCAAAGACACCCCCCATGGTGCCAGATGTCATGAAGTGGGTGCCGTAGTCGTTGATGAATTTGGCATACATGCCATAGTTGTAGGTGTCTGGGAGGTCCTGCAGCGAGAGTAGCACATCTTCATCCAAAACAATGTTGTCCCTTCTCATCTTGAAGCGGGCTGTCTGCACCTTGGTCACAGCTCTAATGAATCCAACATCCTGTAGGTAAAGGAAAGAGGAGCTGCAGTCAACATTAATTTAAACAAATGAATTTCTAGTCTTTAGGCTTGCAGGGGAAAGCCTGAGTCTCTGACTGTCCATATATGTTGAAGGCATGAAAACAAGCCCAAGTTTAAATGAAATAATGGTAATTCTGTTTTTAAAGTCTCTCTCTTACGTGCTGTGGAGGGAGGTGGAGGGCCTTGGGGAGTTGGATACTGTGGGGGTTTTTTTAATTGATGTGTGAACACGATCAGACTTGGGCTCCACATGATTCCCCTCCATTCTCCATTTCTGCCATTTCTTTTTCTGGTTTCCTTTCCATATTGTTTATTCCCTTTTTGCTTTTTTCACAGCCTCAATCAGTGACAAAGCACAAGGGTCAAGCCCAGCCCAGCAGAGGGGAGATTCCCTGGCCAGGAAGATGCTGATGGAGGGAGAATTTCCTGGATATACACCAGCTCCAAGCCTCCACCTCTATATTTGCCATTGCTTTGGACAATCTCCACTGCAACATGAGCAGCCCTTTAAATGATTCCTCCAATAACTGATCATCATTTAGCTGCAAACATCATGTGAGTCTGGACAAGGGCACAGTAAATACTATAATGGTGCTCATTTCAAACAGCTTTTAAGGGCATTTTAACTTGGAACACCATCAAAGTAATTCTTCTTTATTGTTTTCTGTCAGCAGCCACGAGAGAAGTGGAGATGGGGCACAGTAAATGTGGGAAATACCAGCACTCATGTTATTAGATTGGAAAGAGGTCATCACAGCCAGTCCATGATGTAAACCCTGTGTGAGAAGTACACCCTATTACCAGGTGCTATTTTTTCAGCGTGGTATTTTAACGTCCTGTAAAAAGCAGCCTATTTCCCCATCACAAGGCAGCTCGTATTAATTTGAGCAAGATATATTTGCTACCGGAGATCATTCCCGGAGGATAATTGTTTTGATCAGCATCTTGATATTCCCTCCTCCCTCATCGTCACTTTTAAGCATTTTTTTATTTATGTGCTTAATGTAGCCATGAAACAGGATGGGGTGAGATGACATGTGCCGTGGCACTCCGTAATTCAATTTTATTCCCACTCCCTGTTTGCTAAAACATACCAGGAACAGCAAACAGGATTACTAACGATCATACATTTGCAATTACATGAACAAATTAAGGTACAATTACCCTGTGTTAAAAAATGCAGTTGAGAGAATAAACTGACATAAGTTACAGCCAGACCATGCGATGCACAGATGATACGACTGGAGCAGATGCATCACTGATTTGGTTGGGTTTTTTTTACCTTTTCATTGTATTCTGTGAAATTCTTCAGGGATCCTTTGCCACCTGATAAAGTCAGGCCCAGGTTTAACATGACATCTGCTCTGCCAGGCCCAATTCCAATGGTGAAGCCCGTTGTTTTGGATTTATCACTTTTAAGGGCGTCAAGCAGGTCCTTTGAATCGTCATAAAACTCATAAGTGAATCCAGAATCAGCATGAGCCTAAAATGAAAGGAGCAGACATTAATTTTTCAGGTGCTTCCCTTCCTTTTCAATCACTACTTCTTGAAGGAGCTGATAGTACCTCTGTTGAAGCCCGTGATGCTCCTGACAGCACCAGCACTGACTTCAGTGATTGTGGAATAAGGAATTAAGTCCCTTGCCGTTTCATTTGGAAATACGTGAAAAATGTGGATAAAGCCAAGCATTTTGCTTCATCCATCTCCAAGCAGGGAAGAAGTTTGTGTTTACCCACTCAAAGCCAGAGCTGGTAATGGTACCTATTAAGACAGCCTGACACTTCCCATTATAAAACCCTTCTTCCAGTTCCTTACAGCTCTGCCAAATCCTAACGATTTGGACTGATTTTTTTTTTCTCTCCAGCCTGCTTCTGGATGAATTTATTTAGAAAAAAAAAAAAATCAACATCTATTTACAATGGCAAGGCTAGAAAACAAACATTGTTTTGCCTGTGTTTTAGAGAAGTGACCTTTTCCTTGACAGCTCTGCTTTGCTGGCACATGGAATCGAGCAGCTCTGCTGAATCTGGGCTGTGCCATTTGCCAGCTCTGTAAAAAGCCAGCCCCACTGTTCAAACAGGGGACTAAGGGACTCTGCCTTCTGGGAGGACATGAAAGCTACTTGTACTGAGTAATATTTCCCAGGGTTAATGTGTTTTCATTCATTCATGTCACAAAACATGATGAATGTTCAACAGTGTGGCCAAGGCACCCACTTAGAACATGGGAAACCCAAGCTGAATCCTTGGTCTGCTTGGATCAGTGTCCAACATCAGATGTGACCTCGTGGACTATAGGTGTTGTGATCCATGGTGGTGGGTTTCAGGATCCCTGTCTCACTCAGAATTGGGATTTATGCCCCTTGTAGCCACGCCATAGACATAAAACGCTTTCAAAGATTGAACCAGCAGCATCGGTACCATTTTACACATGGCCAACTCTATCCCTAGAGAGGCAAGAGGCTGGTGCAAGCTCTACAGCTCACTAATAGCAGAATTTAGAGAAAACACCTTTCCCTTGGCTCTGACTGGGCCAGAGGAAGCAGTGGGGACGCCTGGGTGATAAAGCACGTTAATTCCTTGACGTGCCATAAACCAACATTTACACCATCAAGTGCCCCTTGAGGTACCTTAAAGACAACCTACGGAGAATGATGGAATGTACCTAATATCTTTGTGGGAAGTTTGGCTTTCTGCTGGGAAACTACTGCTAAGTTTGGCCTCCTGAAGCACTCACCAGGAACTGGTATATGTGGAAGTTGTAAGGCTTGCGGAAATACTTCTCGTCGTCTCCGTAGTACAGGCGCTCACAGGCGGCGTCGTACTGCAGCTCCCGCCACTCCCCGTTATACACGTACTCACAGAACCCTCCAAAAAATCCAGGGTCGTATATGTTCTGCCTCTCCTCCTGTGTTAGGATGTTGTATCTTGGAAAGAAGTAGCGTTCAGGAAGTTACCCATAGCTCCGGTTTTGTTTCCCCAGTCTCTGTCACAGGTTCTGCTGACACTACAGGTTATCTATCCTCAGGCCTCCTGAGGATCTGGAATAGAACTTAGAGTTGGGTGGGCTTTGTTATCTTGTTGTTGTCTCCTTCCCAAAGATAGCAGGAGACAAAGACCCATTTTATTTCCAAGACATTAGTTTGGACTCAGATGCGAGAAATGGAAGAAATCAGTGAAGTTGCCCAGCCCCTCCCTGCAAGCACAGCCATGAAAGTCCCAAAGTCCTGGAATTCCTCCAGGTTCCTCTTGAGCCTAATGCATCTCATTGTCACAAAGTGCTTCCTGGCATTCTCTGCAATTATTTTCTCTCTTAATTTCATCTCTTTCTTTTTAATAATGGTCCCGTTTCTCAGGGTAGTTAACACCCTCCCTAGACATGAAGCCTGTGCTTTGCCAAGTCTGTCACTTATTATTTCCTTATTCCTCCTTCTTCCTGCTCTCCAGCCCTCACAGCTGCTGCCCTCTGAAATCCCTCCTATTACTTAGTATTTCATGTAATTCCGTGGCCCAAAGTGAAAGCATTATTTAAACTAGGCAGCAGCACTGCTCTTCTCAACAGGGAACCATCTTTAGGAGTAAGATAGCAAATGCCATTGCTTTTGTGTGTTCTGCAGGAGAAACACCTCAGAGAGCAGAATTAAGCAGGGTTCTCAGTGAAAATTAATGCATGCCTTGTAAAACTTTGGATGGACCATCCCAGGCCCTGGGCCAGAGAGACATTTATCTCATGGACTCCAGAGAGTGTCCCATTGAGCTGATGGGAAAGTTATCCAACAGCTGGCTCCATTCTCATCCTGTAGCCCATGTTCATAAAATCCTAGAATGGTTTGGGCTGGGAGGGACCTTAAAGATCATCTTGTTCCAACCCCTGTCACAGGCAGGGCCGTGTTCTCCAAATGAAGCAGTAGCTTGGTTAAAACACAAAATTTACAACAAGAATGTCGCAGTGCACTATTTGCCTTTCAAGTTCTTCTGGATTTCTCTTTTGCCTGCAGTACCTGATCAAAATTTGAAACTGAACAGGGAAACACTTTTTGTGAATAGGAGTATTTACATATACTTGTGTGGAGCTCAGGCTCTCTGCCTTGAATCTGTGCTCTGAAGTCCTAAATCCTGGAGTTAAATCTCCTTAAGGATGAATGCCAGCAGGGTTCTGCATCTCCAAAGTCTGCTGTTTGCTTTTGTCTACTGGTTTCAACAACTGAAGAAAGCTGTGAGGTAACTGGGATATATTTGTACAGGAGTATTAAAGAGGGCATCACAGGTACAGTGTGGCTGGGAGAGGCCAAGGTCAGGTAACAGATCTGAGACAGAATTTGAAATAAAAGCTGGAATGAACCCTCGTTGCTACCCATGGTCACATGGGACAGCACCTCCCCTTTGGGTTCTGTACAGCCCTCTATCAATTCATGGATCACAGTTATTACTAAGGAAGAGCAATATAAGAAACATAATCCTGGTTTGATTGTGAGAGGAGCGGCTATTGATTAATTACTCACCCTTGGACTGCTTTTTCCGCCCCTGGGATTGGGAACAGATGTTCACAAGGGCTTTCAATATCTTCATCCTCACAGTTATCCTCATCAGACCCATCTCTGCAGTCTCTGTCTCCATTGCACACAAGATGTCGTTTGATGCAGCGCCCTAAAGTGCACAGATGCAGGCGGTGGCTTATCCGCCCTCCAGAAATCCTGGCTGGCAGCTTGCACTGATTGTGCTGCTTTTCACCCACATCTCAGGGCCACAAGGAGTCATGCTGGGTGTTAAACACAGAGCTATTCCACTGGGAATTTGCTTTTTCAAGCTCCTGCGGAAGGTCTTTGTGACCTAAACACAGCACAGAGTCCAAGCTGGCCACTCCCATGGGCTTCTGCCAGGTGGGAATCAAGGTGAGATCACCTCGCTGTCCTGACTTAATTTTCTAAAATTATGGTCTTGGAAAGTTGGTATAGGAATAGCTTCTCCCCTTGGCTTAAGGAAGTCAACTCCATCTTATTAAAGTGCAATTTTTTCTCTTCCCATTGCAGGAAGCATTTGGGGAGTTTATTGCAATAATTAGAGTGCAAGAATGGATATTTGCAGGAAAGGCAGCGTGGAAGGGCTTTTGCTTCTGGGAGTGTGGATAAAACCTTGAGGACGGAACTGGCACTGCTTAATTTACCCCAGGGGAATGATGATAACCTGCTCCAGCTGGTGAGCTGGTCACAGAGCCGACCTTTGGTTCCAACTTTGAATAGAATTTTCGTTAAACGCTCAGGATGGAAGTTGGAGCCATTTGTGTAGGAACAAAAATCTGTCAAGGCTGGTCAAAGTTTCAGAGAACAGCCGTTTTATATCCTAATCCTCAGAGCTGGAGATGGCTAAAAATAACTAAATCACCCCAACAGATTGCTGGTTGGATTGATGATTGAACTCTGTCTCTAGCAGGGGAGAAAGTGACGCGTTGCGGGAGCGTTGTGCCCGCGGAGGGGTGCGTGAGCACACAGCACAGTAGTTGGAGCAGAATATTCCTTCTCTCTTTGTTCCACTGAAAAATTCACATTTTCCATGTCACACAGCCTCCTTTTCTACCCAAATCCGAGTGCGACATGGATGGATTTCTGTAAAACTGGGGGGAAAAACACTAAAGGAGGGAAAAACACTAAAGAGGGGAACTTTCCTGCTTTCTCTTGTACTGGTTCACCCTCCTGCTGCCCAGGGCAGGGGACTGATACTCCCAGGACCAAAACCTCTCTGGCCGGGGTTTGTGCCTGGTTCACTCACCTGTTCCCTCACACTGGAAGTCCTGCCCACACTGTGGTGGCCCTGTGCACGTTGTCTCAGCTCGACAGGCTTGCTCATCCCAGAGGTGCCCCGCGCAGCGTCGCCCTCCAAACTCTGCTGCCTGCACCAGCCGCCGGTACCGGTGCTGCACAGAGACACAGCCACTTGTATCCCCCAGAGACATCACCTCCCCAAGCCATAAAGCAATCAAAACTATCATTTTTGTCTATATTCTTGGTTTTGTGTGTGTGTGTGTGTGTGTGTGTTGCTTCAAGACTTTGTGCATGATACAGGGAGGAGAGTCAGCAGAGAGTTTGGAGCTCAGGTTGGCTGGAGTTCATACACATGAACATAGAGGGGAGTTTAATGGAATGGCAGTTTAAAAAATATCTCTGCTTTATACCTTGGAAAAATATGGCATTTTTCCAGCTGCATATGCTTTGTCCTGCAATGCACCAGGCTCAGATGGACACAGACACTAATTACAACACTGATCCTGCAACATTTCTGATGGATTATTAATGAGAATTGCTGCTCTTTAAACTAGGAAGGGAAAAGAAAGTAAGGAAAGGGAGAAGAGCCATAGAGCCATATTATTTACTGATAATATACTGCCTATAAGAACAGGAACAAAAAATGCAGGGATAACATAAACTCAGTAGAAAGCAGAATTATGCCAGGTATTTGAAAATAAATTCTCGAGCTATGAAGACATATGTGAAATGATATAAAAATATGAGAACAGGAGCTGATGCATGAAGGCTGCTTCTAATCTCTTCTCACTGGACTATTTGCATTAAGAAGCAGGGGATACTTAATTAAATCTGAGATAGAAAAGGAAGAAAGTCTTGGGCAAATATTCTGGCCTGATTCTTCCACCATTTGCCTTGATTTTGCTTCTCCTGCTCTGCTGCCTCGAATGAATTTATTCCCCAGTTTACACCAGGGTAAGTAAGAGCCTCTCTAGCAGAGGAGCATTTCCATCATATTTGGATGAGTTTACTGGATGCTTCAGAATGATGAATATGTATAATATATATAATTAATGTGTGTACATCCTCATCACAGACACATCTGAAGATAAATGAATACATTACAGTGGATCCTTACTTTTTTCTCTTGGCAAGGGAAGCAATCAGTCCATCCTGACCACTGGCTCAGCTGACAGTCGACAGGAGCTGGAGAATTAACATCTCTGCTGCTTCTTCTAGGGAGGGGAAGAGAGAGTGGTCTAAGGTCTTTGAAGCAGTGTTTTGAGAGGGGATGGAGGCTGGAAGAGGGAAAATTATCTGTGTGTGTGTGTGTTTTTCCACCAGGAAGCTGTTTCATAGGAAATGGGAAGCATCCCAAGGTGCCCCATCCAAGTATTCACCATCAGAATTGATCAGATGCTGCAGGTGCAGTACCTGGGGATTTTGTCTTGGGTTTCATGGTCTGCCAAGAGATCCTCACCCATTCCAATAGGTAGATTACAATTAAAAATATATATACAAAATATATACATAAGACCGAACATCCTGAGAAAAGAGAAGGAATGTTGTGAAGAGACAGGTTTTAAAGAAAAGCTGATTTTTTGCCTTTCTTTTCACATCACAAGCACATCACAATCTCCAGGAGCAGGGATGCTTATCACTACTGAGCCAGTTTTGACATCACTTTCTTTACACCAATGTGAGCTCATGATTGGGATTTTTCCTGGCAAGTATGAAAGGAGATCCTGGTTTCCATGGGCTTTGTGGAATTCTGGGAATGGCTACACCAACAGTGCTGAGAGAGTGAGGTACAAAGGATGCTGACTAAGAATTTGTTGGTTGAGTACTTCTGAAGCAAAATACATAAACTCTGAGAAGAAGAAAATAATTAAAGGGATATTATAAAAGGAGAAAATGGAAAATACTTCTCCTGTCTCCCAGCCCAGTCATTACAATCTCTAGTTCTGTCCCTACTCCTAAAACCTTCATTTGTATGAGCCATTTCTTTGTCTTGAGGAAGAATCTGTGGCGTGCAAATGCAACCCTGCACTTGCCACAGCCTTCAAAGCATTTTGAGGGTTTGTTCTGAGTCAGAACATTATTATTTTTATTATTATTTTGGTGATTAACTAATGAGCAGTCTGTTTTACTTACAAGACTGCAGTCCAGGGAGAAATATTGGTAATTAGGGGAGGTACGGAGCTCATGGGGGATTCATCAGAGGCTGGGGAAGAGATTTACTAAAGGAAAGCCACAGCATCTCAGTAAGGGAGCCTGTGGGTGCAGATCCGTGTGTGAGATGAAAACCCAGGAGCCTGCAGAGGAGCCCAGAGCTGGAGGACACACAGGTATTGATGCCTTTTTGCTCTGACAGGAGGATTTGTGGGCTGCCTCCTTCAGCACTTCGCGAAGTACTTAATTGGCTCACCTTCGATTGGATTTTACATTTACCTCTTCATTATTCTGCCTTGTTTGATAAGTTCATCAAACATCAAAAATCTCGTCTTTGTTCATTTTCAAAAGGGATTATCGGAATAAGCCTTCATAATTAAGTGTATCACTGCCACAGTTTTTTTCCTTTCTGCCTTCTCCTTGTCTCCATGTTCCAATTATCACTGATACCTTTTTTTGATCCTTCTAAATCATATTTGCCTTTACAACAAGCCTGAAATTAATAGCTGTAGAAAAAAAAATCCACCCATTTCCCTATCATGACACTATAGCTTTAGAAAGAATGTAACTTGTTTATTCCTTTCCTTCAAAGCCCAAGTGACACTCGGATAGGTTAATAATACTGTTCATGGAAAAAAACTGAGGTATGAGGATCTGGCTTGGACTGAAACTGGGTTGCTCACATGCATTTGTTAGCTTCGTGTTGTCAAATGTAAAATAATTATAATGCAAAAGAATATGAAAAATATTAACTCATAAATCATCCTGTATAGAGAACTCATTTCAAGGGCCCAAACCCAGCATGGTAATTTTGGTAAGGAAGTTTAAGAAGGCTTAATAGTCATCTGTAAAAGAAAAACCGTTGTGCAAACAGTTCCTTTAAGAAGGAATTACGATGCCTGGCTTGGGCTTTGGACAACTGCCAATTTTTTTTTTTTCTCTCTGGTAGCTTTGTGCACATGCCTCAAGTTGGGACAAAACTGATGGGCTGACTGACGTGCTGGTAATTCCTGTATGGAAATCTGGGAAGGGGAGCAGACTTACCTTTGGGAAGGCGATGCCTGAAGCTCCCTGCACGCCGTGGCCTGGCCTGGCGATAAAACCAGTGAGCACATAGACAGGATCAAGGGACAGAGCTGACCCAGGCTCCTCCACATTGCTTTGCCATATGTAAATGTTTGCTATAGATCAGCTGCAAACCAAAGCTTTTAAGTTTTCAGGACTGCTGGAAGGAGCACAGAGCCCACCGGGCTCCGAAATGCTGCGGTAAATCATTGACAGCAGCACAGATCGAATCACAAAGAATCAGGACACATCCCAGAGGCCTTTGCCCTTTTGGAAACAAATTCCCTGTTTTCTGGCAAGGAAATATATTAAACTGTGCAACTGTTTCCACATTAAAGTCAATCAAGTCCTATTGCAGCAGTGTGTTTCTTGTCCAGCCTGCACCCTCCTTTTAATTTGAAGGAGGAGGAAACTCATGTTATTTCCCGCAGTGACTTCCCTGTAATTTTGATGTGTCTGGTTGCTGACCAGGGAAAAGCTTCCCAGTACAGCAAATTGAAGATTAACACAAAATTGTGTTATGAGGAACATGTACCTTCCAGATACGTGAAGGAAATGTCAGTTCAGCTTCCTCCCCTTGCCAGCCCCATGAGGCAGTTTCCCACTTCTAAAGCTGATGTGAGTTATCACCTGGCTTTTCGATGGCCCTACACAGCCACTGCAACATGAAAATTGAATTCCTTGTTCTCTAAAGTGATTTGGGGGGAGAAAGATGTCCCCTACATCTGAAATTGTTGTGGCCATACCACGTGCAAGCCCATGTGCTCGTGGTGGCTCTAATGGTTTTAGCTGGGTGGCATCTTAGTGGATGTGCACAAGTGTAGGAAAGCAATACCACAGCAATCAAGAACACAACAGGTTATTTGTTTTTAAGATGATAGTCACAAGATGACAATATTTAGTTCTGCTGTGTTGGAAGAAAATAAAAATGGCCATGGAAGGGGTACTTGGTCACAGCCCAAGTTGCCTCATAGCTGTTTCCTCAAGCTTTCACAGCCTCCAAAATGCCCCTAAGGGCCCTGGGCAGGCACAAAAAAGTACAAGGAAACTGTACCTTCATTAGGTATCAGTTAAAAAAAAAAGAGTAAGAGATCTATGGAGACTTGTGTGTTCCAACAAGTGCCTGTTTCTCCCTGCTTTTTCTTCTGCATAAGTGGGCTGAGATGCTTCATGCATAAATGAAGTGTTCCCAGCAGACAACTGGAAGTTTGAACCTCAATAAATTAAAGAGAAAGTGTAATTATTGTAGGAAAGTCTGGTCTTGGGCTATTATAGCTGTTAAGCAGACAGTGAATTGTCCTGTGTCCACAAAAGGCTGGGCTGGAAGCGTCATTTCGTGTATTTCCCAAATCAATTGCAAAGCTCTTTTCAATAGCTGATATTGTAAATTATCAAAATGAAAGGACCTCTTAGCAGGTTATTTTCATGTAATTAAAGTTCAGAGTGACCCTGGGGCTTGTCTTTGCTAAACACTGAGAAGTGTAGCACGGGGGTAAACTCAGTATTGAAATGAAATGAGAAGTGCCCTTCTGCGACCTTCGGGAGTACGTTAATGCAATCCTTTACCTGCTAATGCACTGCAGATGGGCTCAGAAAGTCCTTCTCCTCTCTTTGCCTGTGCAGGAAGAACTCCAATAAGGGGTTTAATATTTTTTTAATATACTATTAAACCTAAATTGCTTTTGCCTGGGAGAAAAAGTAGGCAAATGTGACTGGCCTGAGGCGATCCCCCTCGTCACCTCCCCGTTACGCATCACAGCCTCTCTGCAGGTGGCTGTTAAGACAGAACGACATAAAAAGGTTCTAGCTGTGCTTATAAAGGTCTGGTGGGGATGCACCCCACTGCCTTCCATCCAAACCTGGCCTGTCCTGTGATACAAATGGCTGCTTTGAACAGCCAGGTGCCTCCTCAGCATTCTAAGCAAGGCTGTCGAAGCATTATATCTTCTCTTTTCTGATAGCAGCATCAGAAACACCCCCTATATATAATAGAAGTTATTTGTGGTGCATCTCCCAGGTAAAAGGCTGGGCTGGTTTGTGCAATCAGGCACAACACCAATTTCTCACTGATAGGCGAGGCTGTCTGGAGGAGAGGTGTGAAGGAGAGATTTAAGCAGCCAGCAAGGCACTCCACGTTAGAGGTGAAATTAAAGAACCTTTCTCAGATGTGTTATGTTCCAAAAGTGGTGTGTATATAAATATATCTAAAAGCTATGGTTCCATTTAGAACGTTGTGAATTGAATGTGTCTAAAACGTTTGTGTTGGATCCTTGACTCCAAACCTGAATTAAGTCTCTGGACCTCTGGCTTGCAGTGCTGGCCATGCTGGCCATGGTGATGCAGTCACCTTCAGGAGGATGAGCCATGAAGTCTTCAGGAGCATGGAAAAAGGGCTGTGAACTGGCAGGGGTGGGCAGTGAGCTTGCATCATCACTTTGTGGCTATTGCCACCACAGAGCT
>NW_008238126.1:6682693-6699047 GCF_000691975.1 Corvus brachyrhynchos | reverse complement strand
CTTTCCCTGACACTGAAGAACTCTTTAATTAAAAGACACACAGCTCCTCACTCACAACCCTTACATACCTAAAATCAGGGGCAGATTATCTCAGTGTAAACAAACTCCGTGATAGCAACACAGGATTTTGTTCCTCTTCAAAAAAGTCTCCACTTCAAATGTGTTTGGCCCAACAAAGGGAATTAATTTCTGCCTGAAGAGTGCATTGATCTTTTATCACCTGAGCAGCCTGTGGGTAACGTGGCTGGCTGCACAAGCCTAGCCCCAGGGTGAAGTTGAAATGTATATAACATAATGTTATTGTCATCCAGCAATTTGCATTTGTTCCTTCCCCATATCTGGATTTTTATTTTTAGTATATTCATGTAGCTTTTGCTGCAAGGGATACAGTTATATAAAAAAATTCATCCTTTTTTTATGCCAATATTCTATTTATATTCTTTGTAGTACATTATTCATGCAATACTGTGAATCTGAATTTTGTTCCTGGCTTGAAGACCATGGACATCTAAAGGCAGTTCTATTTTGTTCTATTCCATCCATCCTACCCACAAAGTTGTGACGTGACTGACACCTGCCATGTGCTGTTTGCTCTCTCGTGGCTCACCAGGGAAAAGGGCAGAGCAGACAGCCTTTCATTCAGGGGTGGTGGGGATTTTTTAAACAATGTAGAGGTTGTTGCAGTGTGCAGAGGTTATAGAGAGCTATGCACAGAGCTATGGCGAGATCAAGAAGCCGTGCCTCGCAGTTGGAGCTCTGCCTTTGGAATGTTTGCTGTTTCACACGTGCTTTTGCAGCCCACATGGGCTTTTCTCAGCTCATCCTCTCTTTCTCTGCACAGCAGCTTGGTAAAAGCACTTCTGTTTTGCCAAGGAAGCCAAGCTGACTACCAAGGTCTTCATCTCTGAACTTCAAAAATCAGAATCCCAGTGCAGATGTCATCAGGAGAAGGATTCAGAGATGGCTTTATATTGTAGATCAAGTAGGAGACCTGAGCAGAAGCATGAAGAAGGGCAAGGTGTTTGCTATAGCTCACCCTGCAGAGCAGATGCTGAGTGCTGGATGATGTTTCTGCAGTCTGGAGGGCCCTGTGTCCACGTGTGCTGCATTACAGCAAGGAAAGGCTGCTGCAGGCTGTGCCTGACCCTGCTCATCACTGGCATCAGAGAGGGGACAGCAAACACTGCTCATCAGCCTCTGAGCGCCATCCTTTTCCTCTGTGCACCACCTCTGCATCTCATTTCCTCAGGTACATCTGGTTTTCATCCCCACCTTAAATTGTCCATGCAATATTGTGCTTGTCTCTCATTTACTGAGACTGGCTGTGGAAAGAGGTGGAAAAGGTCCACCTGAGGACCAGAAGATGACCACAGCCCTAGTGCTGGACCTGCCAGTCCCCATTTGGGGCCACTGAACCCAGAACAGCTCTGATAATGCATCTTCCACCAGAGTAAAGACTTAGCTTTAAACACACACGGGATTATATTGGCCATATTGTTGAAAAAAAGTGTGCACTTAATTGTGGGATCAGGGCCATACTACAGAGACAGCCGTGTGGCTTGGACAGATAAAATACCTGACACTTTGCAAGGCTTCTAAATTAATTTTCTTGAGTCCTACAGTGCTTTGATGGGGCTGATCATAAAACTTCTGATGGAGCTGTGTGGGTACCTTCACGGGTTCCTAAACAATGCTTGTCCTGGCCAGTCACAGCAAGTGTTGGCTTTTGGAATGCAGGGATAAATAATACTGCATTTTCCTAAATCCCTCGTTCCTGCCAGTAATGCAAGACAGAGGAAGCAGCTCTGTGGTGGAACAAGTGATCCTATTTCCCCCTCTGCTGGAAAGCCACGATATGACCTCCTGGCAGGAAAAGGATGAGATTCCAGCCATGCTCGTCCCTGCCCATGGTGAGGGGTTGGTATTAGAGGATCTTTAGCGTCTCTTCCAACCCAAACCATTCAAGAATTCTATGAGATGTGCAAGGAATCAGGTTGGGGAGAGTGTCCTGGCCTTCCTGGAAACAGGATAAGGCATTAAAACAGAGCCCAAACCTTCCCTAGCACAAGGCTTTCCATTTCCCCCATTTTTGGAGAGTTTTCAGGGGTTTTTTTGGAGATATGTACCTTATTGCCTTTTCCCAGTGTTGTCCCACATGTGGGGCCAGTAGCTGTGACAAAGAAAAACAACTGGTCAGACTATCCCCAAACTAAAATATCTTGACCCTGGGCTAATGTTATCACCAATTATGTCTAAATTTTGTTATGGTCCAAAAAAGGCTGGATTGCCCCAAAATTCCCTTGTGCAGTGCTTGATGTTCACAACACCGTGGCTGCCCCATGCTCCCCGTGCAGTTGTTGTAGCCCGGTGTGATTTATGGCAGCCCTGGCGAGGCTAGTGGGGTCCCACAGGGCTGGCACTCACAAAAATGCATGTTTTAAAGAAATTTTGGCATTTTCCTTTAATTTTTAGAGTGCACATAGAGGAATCTGCCCTGTCCTTTTCCTCAGGACTGCGTCTCTGAAGTCAGAACTTCCTGATCCTCCAACAGTGCTGTAATTCATGGCCTGTGTTCATACCACTGGGCGGGTCATAAATCCTCCCCAGCTACCTGTACACAAAGCTGGCATTGATTCCCATCACACTGCGACTCCAGCACTGGCTTGGGAGACTTCCCTGCCAGCTCCCAGCTCGGCAGGACCCCCCTTTCTTCTCCAAGACCTCCAGGCAGCAGCAGGGCTTTTCATGTGGTGAGGAGCCAGACTCATGCTTTGAGCCAGGTCTCTGACAAATAAGCCTTTTTCTTTTCCTCAGTTTCTCTTCCTGTTATTTTTCAGCTCCCCTCAACTTTGGCTCTAGAAAGCAGGGGGAGTTTAGGCTGTGAGAGCATCAGTCCCACTCCTGAAGGCATTAAGGATGCTTGGGGCAAGGATTTGCTCGATGCCTGTGTGCAGAGGGGGCTAGGACAGAGGGGAATGGCTTCAAACTGAAAGAGAACAGGGTT
Source organism: Corvus brachyrhynchos (assembly GCF_000691975.1). Lineage (NCBI taxonomy): Eukaryota > Metazoa > Chordata > Aves > Passeriformes > Corvidae > Corvus > Corvus brachyrhynchos. The sequence continues at coordinate 6,696,043 of NW_008238126.1, read as the reverse complement.
AGATCAGATATTAGGAAAAAAAATCTTCCCTGTGAGGGTGGTGAGGCCCTGGCACAGGGTGCCCAGAGAAGCCGTGGCTGCCCCATCCCTGGAAGTGCTCAAGGCCAGGTCGGATGGGGCTTGGGGCCACCTGGGGCAGCGGAAGGTGTCCCTGCCCACAGCAGGGGGTTGGAATTGGATGACTTTTAACATCTCTTTGTGGTTTCTTTTCCAGGCATCTTATTGGGAATGACCTATAGGAGAGGGGCTGAGTCTGGTTGTATGGGATTAGGGTCAGCTCATGGGTATTGCTCAGGCTGCCCGTGGCTTCCTGCCTGCCCATCAGCAGCCACCTCTGAGTGCCAGCAGCACCCCAGCTCCATGCAGCAGCTGCCTCTGCTCCAAGGAAAACACCAAGCCCTCCTGAAGAGATAGATGAAATAATAATATTTGATCAGTTATGGAGGGAGAAAGGAAGTCCTGGGGCTCTCATCTCTCTTCTTGCCAAGCTAACCAGCCTTGCTTTTCCTGGGAGACATGCTCTGTAAAAACATGGGCTCAGTGTGTGGACAGATCCTTTCAGTCTGTTCTCCAGGGCAGAAATACCCAGTGATAGGAGAAGTCCTGTTTGCCCTAATTTCACTGGCCTGTCCTTAGGACCCTGAGGCACAGCTCACCATGGAAAGGAGCTGCTTCAGCAGGGAGTATGCGTGAGCTGCAGCAAGGATGCAATGGTTTTGCTGGGCTCTGCTGTCCAGAGATGAAGGAAACACTGTTCCTCTGGGGAAATGTCTGGTTTAAGCACTCCGAGGTCTCTGGCTTCCCTGTGGGGAAGAGCCTGGTGCAGGCTGGGCTGCTGCAGAAGGGTGGGTGTCACCTATGGGGAGACCTAAAAACTGGGGCAAGAATTACTGCTGGACACGGTGGGGCTCCTCATCTCTCCTCGGTTTTGCTGGCCCCAGCTGTGAGAAGGGACCTGAGAACACAGTGGGGGGGTTGGAGCTGGATGATCTTTACAGTCTCTTCTTCCCAAACCACTCTAAGATTCTATAAACTTCCACGGATATGGACATCATATGGACACATGGGTGCTGTGGGGACACCCTTGCTGAGGGCAAGTGCCATTCTTTCGCTCACAAAGCAATCTAATCCTGATCTCTCCCTTTCCCACCCCAAGCCCGCCGCGGTGCTGACATTTGTGGTTCAGGGAACCGTGGGTCAGGTCAAGGGCTGCTGGGCAGGCTCAGCCCTGCCCAGGTGAGGCTGTCCCCGCCCCGGGGGCAGACCCAGCCTCAGCCCAGGTGTGTTCAGGACTCGCTCCGCCTCGCCTGGCGTGGCTGCAGGACGGGCACCGGAGCGGGAGCAGCTGTGGGGGACAGGGCAAGGAACATGCTGGGCTGAACCGGTGGAACCGGCCTGGAGCAGCGAGGGATGGAGCTGGTAACTGCTGGGGCTCTGTCTCCTCTGCACCTGGCCTGGGGGAAGGATTTCTGCTTGGTTTTCTGCTGCCGATTCATAGCTTGGGGCTGTTCTCTCCATGGAGTGCCAGGAGCAGTTCATCCTGGGAGTGAGGTGCGCACTCTCATCACTGCTCCTGCTCTGTGTGGAGACCACACAGATGCTGCTTTGCTGCCCCAAAGCAGGGGCTCCCAGTGCCTGCTTTCTTCTCCTCTCACTCTGACATGAGCTGCAGTTGTGCCTCTTAGTGTAACAAAAACGAGAGTTGGGTTTTACTTATTTATTTGGGTTCTGGCAGAAGCCAGCGGGTTAATGAGTCGATGATATCTGCAGTGCACTCTTGTCAGCCTGCCCGGGGTGCCTGGGCTTGGCTCCAGCAGTCCCACGCCAGGGCAGAGGGCAACACAGATTAAATATTTACCCACCAGAGCTCCCTTGGGAATCGAGATAAAGAATGGAGTAAGCCAGAAAAATTCCAGGAGGGGAGCAGGCAGTGCTTCCTCTCAGCTGTCTGGCCTGCCACATCTTGAATGGGGTTTATCTTCCTGTGTTGATTCATTTTAGAGAAGCGACTTCAGGAAACTAATGAGAATTAGTTCAATTTAGTTAGTTAATGGAAAAGAGAAGCTCTGGGGTGACCTTATTGCAGCATTTCAGTACCTGAAGGGGCTACAGGGGAGGTGGAAAGACACGTTTGACAAAGCCATGGAAGGACAGGATAAGACTTCAGACTGAAAGGGGGCAGGGTTAGATCAGATATTAGGAAGAAATTCTTCACTTAGAGGGTGGGGAGGCCCTGGTTGCCCAGAGAAGCTGTGGCTGCCCCATCCCTGGAGGTGTCCAAGGCCAGGTTCATGGGACTCTGAGCAACCTGGTCAGGGGTTGGAATGAGTTGATCTCTAAGGTGCCTTGCAGTCCAAGCCATTCTGAGATTCTATAATTCAGATTCCTTTTTGTTAGTCCAAGGTATCAGCACAAACCTCCTGCTGATGCTCCTTCTGAAAGGCACCTTTATCATAGGCTTAAGCTGAGCTTTATTCTGCTTCCTAGACTGATCTTGATGTTGAAGAGCATTTTATTTATAGGGAGAAAATATGGAAAGTTTTGCTGCCCCCTGACTCTGTAATGCTTCTGTCCCCTGACTCCTTAATGCTCACAGCTTTCCGGCCAGTGGAAGTTTGTTTCCTTTTTGCTCTCTTCCCCTCTCATCCTTGCGTGGGCTTTTGCCAAGTGTTTTATTATTCACAGTCAATTATTTGGCCAGATGTAGCTGTAATACACATTGTGAGCTTTTGGCAGCCCTTTAAATTTATTAGTGTATTCTCCCGGCGTGTCAGCTGGTCTGATTTTCAGGGGACCTGAGCCCTCGCTGGGCTCCTGGGACACTGGGACTCCACGTGTGTCCTGCCTGTGACCTGCCCAGCCCTCTGTTTAGGCTGAGCATCTCCCTGAGCCAGCTGAAGGTGTGTGAGTCGAACAGGAGAGCTGCTTGGATGGGTTTGTGGTTTTGAAACAGTCCCAGCTCTGATGGAAAATTATCCCTGCAGAGACGGGGAGAACTCGTTGCACTTTGGAGGGTCTGGCTAAGCTCGGCCGTGTGCAAGGAAACAGCATTTGCAGGAGCTTTCTGGGGAGGGATGGATTGCCCAGCTGGGTGTGGGTGTGCAGGAGGTGGCCATGGGATGCGATTTAACCCCATCCACCCCAGCAGTTCCCTGCAGTTGGCTGAGGGCCAGACTTATCCCTCCTTCCCATGAGCATCCCATCAGGCTGCACTTTGGGGGAACGCTGTCCTAGTGAGGGGCGCTGAGAGTGCATCGAGCAAGATAATCTCCCACTTAATTAGGCAAATCAGTTGAAGCTGGCATTTCAAGGCAAGAGGAATAGCCATTTGAGGGAGGGAAAGGGAAGCTTGTATCCATCCCTCTGTAATTAATAGTGCCAAACTCGGGATTGTCGCAGCCCATTTCTGCCACGGCCGTGCCAAGGAGAGGCCTGACCAAAAACCCCCGTGTCTGCCTCGCCTGGGGCACACTGAGACAAGCAGGTACTTTTTCCTTTCTCTTTCCTTTGTCTCTGAGGGTGCTGATGAGGAACTCTTTGCTACAATAAGGAAAATCAGCAAGGGGAGGGAAACAGCGCTGAACTCTTCAACTGCTGCTGCAGCATGTGCAGCAGTGATACACTTAATTGCAGCTCCCTGCAATTGCATTAGGGCACCTCACTGCTTTGTTTCCTGTCCGGCATCGCTGGAGGGATCGGGTGCATGTGGCATTTTTTTTCCTGATTCATCCTCCGTGTGCCTCTGGAAGCTCCCATTCCCGTGGCTCGCCGCTAGATTAGCCTGTCTGGGCAGCTCACACGGCATCAGGCTGCTGACCACTAATATGAAATATAATTGGAGCAATTCAAACCTCTCCCCCAAGGGCTGGTTCTTTACATCATGTACTACCCTGTGAAAGTAATAAAGTCAGTGAAAGGGGTTATTCAAGAGAAATTGTCAGTGTTTAATAAATCGTGCAATTAAATGCAATAAAACCTCAGTATGCTATTCATCTGTTCTGTCTTAACACTTAAGGCTGGGGCTTTTTTCAGAATAACGAAGTTCTGTCCTAGATAATTTTTTCCAATTTCCTCATTAGACAGGTTCTCGTGAAGCCTTGCACTGAACTAAGCTGCCAGAGCAGAGCACCTAATGTAATCATGGCATATAAAAAGTTATAGAGCAGTTCAAGGACTTAAGTAGCTCATAAATTTTTCTTCATACTTTCTCCCTAGTTCAGTTCAGGGCTGAATTTAAGCCACGGCACTGCAGGCAAAAATTGTGGTCCCTTCTCTCCAGCGTGGGATGGTGGGACTCAGGGGAGCGAGGGACTGAAACAAAATGTTCTTTAAGTGCCCTTTTAAGCTGCACTGTCACTGATTAGCTCCCTTTCTTCAAGAACCTGGAGTGTGCTAACTGTGTGGGGGAGGAATTGAGTGTCAGAGCCAGTATCCATCACCTGCATTGGGAGGTGCTCTTGTTGTCTCTGTGTGCTACGTTTGGATTGCGTGTCCTCTGCTTCCTGGGGTGGAATTAAAGGCAAGGGGAGAAGCATCCAAAGAGCCCTGGGGTCCCTGAGCTGAACCAGCACCATGGAGGAAGAGCATTTGGTCCCCAGGGTCATTAGGAATGCACCATCAAGGAGGATATTTAGTGCATCTCTTCCCATGGTGGAGTTTTCTTAAGGAGGGTGGAGATGGACTGGACATCTCTGGAGCAGCACTGGCCTCTCCCCTGTTTGGTGCTTGTGTACTGAAAATAAAGTGCAGCTTTCATAGCCAGCAGGTGCATCAACAGCATTGCAGCACCTCTGCCAGGAAGCTCTAACACTGAATTCAGTGCTTGCCAGATCCTCCCGAGGGAAATTCTCCATCACTGGGTGACAGTGGGGAGAAGGAGGCGCTGGCCTCACTGATTCTGCTTGGTTTCCATGCTTTGCTCCTGCATTTCCCCCATTTTCAGCTCTTTTGTCTTCACCAGAAGTGATTTGTGAGCCTTTGGAGGATCCTTTGAAAGAGCAAATTCTCCTCCACTGCTTTTAAATTTTCACCAGGATCGGCACATCCTTGGTGACCAGGGTTGAGTGTGCAGCCCCTTTCTCTCTGAAAACAGTGTGATTGTTTAAATTGCCCATTGCCACCCCTGTAAGCAGCTGTTCTGTGCTCTGCTCTCTCCCCTCACCCAGGAAGAAGCGACTGATTTCAAAGCCCTCCGAGCGAAATTTCAGAATGGCTCTGACTTGGCCCACAAGCTGGGGCAGCCCCACCAGAAACCTCCCACGGAGATCGCCCCCAAGCCCGGCTCTGCAGGGAACACCCCGTCCAGCCCTCTGCCCCTGACTGAGAGAGAGCTGAAAGTATCAAAACCTGCCCACCCCACCTCCCAACCCTCTGTGCCCACCCAGCACAACCCCTTGGCACGGCCTCAAGCCGGGCTGGGTTACAGGGAGCGGATTGGGCACAGCAAAGAGCACAAGGGCAACCCCTCGGAGAAAGGGCTGAGTTTTCCCAAGAGCAGCTCAGAAAAGCCTCTGCTGTCCTGTGGTGCTGACCAGCAAGGATCAAGCCAAACAGCTCCAGAGGACCCTTGGCTCCCAGATTCTTTCCAGCATGTCTTACAGATCTGGGAAGAGACTTTATCCCGCAATGAGAAAACAAGTCCAAAGCTCCCAACCCAGCGGGCAGCAAACTCAGCTCCTGCTGCATCAGGCAGTGACAGGATGCGACCTTCTGGAAGGTCCCCTGTGCTGGACTGGTGTGCCCAGAGGAAGGATGCTCTGCATGGCAGTGGGATAGCTCTTCCTCAGGGTCCTGGGAGACACAGGAGCTCTGATGGAGCAGGTGCTGAGGGTGTGGTGGCATCTGCATTCTGCCAGTCGGGTTATCGTGCATCAAGAGAGCCAGCTCAGCACCAGACAGGTATGGTAAGGTGTATTCTTAACACGGAATATAGAAATATGTGAGTATATAGGTGCTCTGGAAGTGCAGGATGCAGCAGCTGGAGAGAAAAGCTCCTAAGAGTTGGGACCCTCAAACAAGAGGCCAAACTGGCCCATTGGAATGCTCTGTTCTTTCTCTGGGGGTCCTGGAGATAAGAAATGGGTCTCAAACTGCTGCTCAGCTTGGGTAAGGGGTGGATTCCCCATATCCAACAACTTTTTAAAACTCACTCTAAGTAATTGTCTACATTTTGAGAGTAGGATGAAGACTGAGGACAGGAGACTATCTTAGTTTTGGTGTGCTTTGGTCGTTTGCAATCTCAAGGTAAATGTGACTGCACACAGATGTGAAAGGCTTGACTGGTCTGCAAAGACAGTTTAATTCTAATTAAAATAGCTTAAACCTGAATCCCCCCACTCTGCACCCTCCCAGCTTTGCAAAAGGTCATATTCAAGATCTGAGAATATATTTCTTAGAGAATCTGGTGCTAGGAAACTCAGAGGCTGTGAAGGTCCCCTTGCTGATGTCACACTGGGTGATGGGGCTCTGAAAGCATTAAGTCTGTGTTTACCCTGGAAAGCCACCTCGCCTGGGCTGAGCACTGCAAACAGCCATGGCCCCAAATCCTGGCGGATTAAAGTGTTATCAGCACAGAAAATTGGGCTGGTATTTTATAATCCAGAGGAAGGGAGCTGTCGAGAGCTGAGAGCCCAACATGGTTCATGTGGTACAAATCTGTAAAAATGGACATTTCCATTTGTTCTGCCGTTCTGGTAACGTGGTGAGAGACCCCCTGTGTGATGGGGACGCTGAAATTGGGAGGAGGCAGAGCTGGTTAGAAATGTCAGTGTAACAACTAATGATCCTGCATGGATTTTTGCTTAAATCAGGGCTAATTGCTGCCTGTCCTTGTGCTTCTCTGGAGCAGAACTGGAACCTCCCTTCTGCCAGCCTGGAGCAGGAAAATGGTCTTACAGCCCTGGAAGCAAGTGGCCAAGAATTAAACCTCTCCCTTCAGCTGAATCCCTGGGTCCTGCCCCTGGGAAGCCTCCAAGACCCCCAAAGTTTGATCTCAGTGCTTTCCAAAGCACCATGCCTTTGGTCCACAGAGGAAATGAAACAAGTAAGAGATACTCAGTCTTTTTTCCCCAGATCTGTTCTGTAGAAAATGAATCAAAATGTGCACTTTATTGACATCTGTGAGGCTGCGATTTCAAGTGCACAGAAAAAAGATGTTGTTACTTGTTTATAGCTTCTTCCTCAAACATTAATAAGAGCCCAGCAGTTCCAGTGGGGCCGATTTTTGCTCTTAATCTGGAAAAGGGGTCTGGTTTTCCAGGCTGGACTCCATCCCATGCTCAGAAACCCGCTTCCCTCCCAACTGCAGCGTGTTGAGAGCAGTTTACAGCTGGCTGTAAAGCAGCAGCAGCTGGCTATGAGCTGAGCTGATCTTTATCACTCCTCTTCAATGGGAAATGCCTTGATTCTGGAGCACACAACTGTGGGAAGGCACAATAAAATTGTTAGAAAATAGTCTGCTAATCCCCCCCACTTCTGTTTTAAATACAACAGAGGACAATGTCATTAAGTGTTCCGGCATCAAGAAATGCAAAAGTTCAGTTTCCCATAATAAAACTCTATTGATGTTGCATAATAGAATATTCTGGACCACTTATTAAGCTGCTAAGTGGTGTTTCTTTATAGATACAGGCTTAATTATAGCCAGATCTTTAGGCACAACTTTTGATGAATTCAAAGGGAGCTGCTTTTCTAAGAAGGGCTCTGCTAAAGTCTCTTTGGCTTTACAGTGCCAGTGCTTATTGGTGTGCCCTGGCTTTGATAAGAACGAGAGGGAAGAAGGGTTTTTCACTGAAACTCTTCTAGCCTAGTTGCCTTTTCTAAATATGTTAATTTGAAGGAGGGAACTAGTTATATTTACATGCCATCATCTCCATGCCCTCCCAGTATTGCTGGGTTATCTGTCTCTAGAAACCTGGGGTTGTTTCCTGGAAACATGAAATAATGACATATTGACAGAGCCACGGCCCCAGTTTCTGCTGGGAATCCTGTGTCACGCCTGCCTTTGTGTGCAGCCAGGAAGGGCTGTCCCTGTCACACCTCCCACGTGCTCTGTGGGAGCCTGGGCTTGCCTTCCAACACTAACCCTCTGTGTGTTTGTGTGCAGCTGCTGGAGAAGAGGATTACCTGACCCCTGAAAGGTGAGCCTGGGGAGAGGCAAGGTGTGGCTCACAGGTGGCAGGAACATCTCCATCCCATTTCCCATTCAGCCTGGAGGGAACATCCCGCTCCTGGAGGCAGCAACTTGCTCTGGGGGTTGTTCAAGGAAGTGGAAGTGTGCAAGGCCAGGTTGGATGGGGCCCTGAGCAACCTGGTCAAGTGAAAAGTGTCCCTGCTTGTGGGAGAGGGAGGGTTTGGAACTGGATCATCTTTAAGGTTCCCTCCAACCCAACCCACGCTGGGATTCTGTGATTGTGTGGACCTAGATGGGAAGCTCAAAGCTGGTTGGGATGGCCCTCTCCTAATGGAGAAATCTTCATCCCTGTTTCCTCCTGTGAGCTCTTAAAGCCTCATGGAGAGCCATATCCATGTGTCTTTAGGTCTGGTTTAGCTGGTGGGAAGGAGAACACTGGCAGTGCTTTAATTGCACAGTCATCACCCCCTGTGTGGTTTTTGCTTCCTGTTTGCTGTGTACTCAAGGTTTGTGTTTTTAGAAAAGAGATGCTTTTGAGAACTGTTGTTGAAACAAAGCTGTGGCATAACCAGCAGGTGTTGGGGGTTTCTTTGCCAGCAGTAAAGGAGTTTGTACTCTAGCATGATTCTGTGAGCTTGTGTTTGTGCAGCCAACACAACCAGGGCACAGGAGTCACTGCCCTCCCTCACCATCCCAGCCCTTCAGCTGTCTCCACATGCTGAAGTGAGGTTTTTATTGAGTGGTGGTCCAAAATCACTCGAGTTTGTCTGAAAGAGCTCAAAAATCTTGCAGACACAATTCTTTGGTATCCTGGCTTGGCATGAGTGGTTGTGCAGCAGCCTGGGTTTTGTACAACAAGAACAGCAAAAGTGGAGGAAAATACTCATATGCATGTTTTGTTCTACTTGTGTAAAGGGGAAATGGAACAGCTGAACCAAAGCAAAGAGAGGGGAATTCTTAAAATACTTTCTGTGCCCAAACAACTCCTCCAGCTATCGACAGCAAGTTGTTCTTGACATCATGAGGTGCTCCTGACAGTGTGGGCTGGTGTTAACTTTTAACCCGTACTTGTCAGAAGAGAATGGGTCAAAAAATAACCTCCTCCAAGCTGTTCTGCACTACAAGAAGCTGTCCTAGCAATGCAATGCAGCAGGATTAGCTGTCTTGCTCCAACACTTGTGATATGGTCTTTACAGTAGGTCACTTGTTAAATATTAACCCTGTGATAACGGAGAAAATGAGTTAATTAACTCTGGCATAAAAGCAGAATAACAGCAGTTTGGGGATGGAATTCCCCTCCTCGAAGCCTCACCTGGAATGAGGTCTGGTCTCTTAGAGACCTTGACATAGTTTCATGTGCTGACTAATCTTGAGCTCTGATTGCTTGTTTGGGGATAAACACGCTGTGGGACCAGCCAGGCAGTGTCCCCAGTGCTGGGGGGCTGCAGGGGGCTGGCACAGCCTCTGGTATCGGCACAGCCTCCTGCTTGACTTCAGGGTTGTTTCTTTCTCTGATTTCACTGCTGTCAAAGTGCACCTTGAGCTTCTTGTTCCTTTAGTTCTGGTTTGCCCTTAGTCCTTGCTCTGTCGAGGCCGAGTTGTGACAGTGAGGTGATTCCCGGAAAAAGAGACCCTCCCTGGAGTTTTTTACAGACTTCCAGTTAGAAGAAGGAAGTTCCTGCTAGAATTCCTCCTGGTGCTCTTTCTCCACCTTACCCTGTCCCCCCATGTGTGTTACAAGCTGTGTTTTGCACCTTTGCTGCTTCCTGGTACATTCCTAAAATGCCCAAAACTGCTGCTGTGGGCGGAGGGGAACACTCAGGGATTCGCCTGGGTAATTCAGGAATGCTGGGGTTTCCCCCTGTGCATCTCCTCCCAGATGACACTAAAGGGAATTTCTGGAGAAGGAAAGGAAGAAGGAGAATGGGGAAACGGGAACTGGACTGGGGAGCCCAACACTCGAGGCTGCGTGGTGCTGGAGCTGTGGTGCTTTCCCTCCTCTTGTGGCTGGCATGTGCCACTCACGGGGTTGGAATGGAGTGGGTGGCTTGATAAGCCCAGGAGCAGGACCTTTAAACATCCCCTCTGCTATCTCTGCTTTCCCTTTTGTTCCCTTCCACGAGAAGCCACGTGCCAAACAGTGCAGCTGGGAATTGTTATCAAAGTACCTGAGTAGGCCTGAAAAACACCACACTCCGATTTCCTTGGATTTTTTTTTTTTTTTTGTTCTGTTCCTCCTTGAGGGATTGCTGTAGGCAGGAGACTCTAACCCTGATGTGCTTTGAACCCTCTAAATGCAGCGTGGCCTCCCAAAGGACCAGCAGTGGGAGAGTGGAGTCAGGGGGAAGGTTCAGCTGAGCCCTGCATCTGCCACAGGTCTCCTCTCCCTCCGAGGAATTCCTGATTTCACTTTGCTTTTTTTGTAGCCTCATTATCAAAGTGCTTGATTTCCTTGTCCTTAAGATGAATTTTTTCTTTTTTTCATACTACTAAAAGGGACAGGAAAAAGAAAATCTTTTCTCTCTTTTTCATCTTCTCAGTGCTCAACTTGAAGAGTGGAATAATTATGAAGAAACCCCGATGTACCTGAATCAGTCTGGGGACACCACAACCTTGTGTGTCATTGAAGGTACTTTGAAAGTCAGGACTATGAGGTGAATTACATGCTAGCTGGGAAAAAAAAACCCTTTAAAACAGGAAATAATACAGCTTCTTCAAGTTGAGAAAAGCAGCTGCACAGTGGTCTGGGATAACAAGCGTGATTCTCTGTCCTATCCTTCTGTGCAGTGTCAGAATTCTGGGGCACAGACAAAAAGACATTTTGGGGGTGAGATGATGCTTATAGTAAAACTGCAGTGGGGAATATCACAAGACATCACCCATGTAGAAGAGAATAAAAAGAAGATAGTGAGGCAAACCTCAGCATCTTCTTGGGAGCAGAAGGACACAGAGCACAAGACTTTTCCACCTCCATCAATATTTTTTCCCAGTATGATTTTCTCTATGAAAGGTGCCACTGCTCTGCTTTTACATTTTCCAGCGTTGCCTCTTTTGGGGAGGTTATTTCTGCCATGTTGCACTGATTTTCTCTCCCACTGGGAAGGGAGCCAAGCAACTCCCTTGGGGGGAACTGCCACAGCCCTCTGGGATTTCATAGATCCCTGAAAACTCTGGCAGTCAGGCTTGGTGCTGCAGCTCCCTGCATGTAAACCAATGTTCAAATAGCAAAGGGAGGGACCTGCAGGACATGGTGAATGTCCATGGTGAATGTGTGCCTGGATGCTGAGCATCCCAGCTGAAACTGAGTTTTGCAACTAAAAATGTAGTGACTTTAACATGGACTAAAAATTAATATCTGTTCATAAATATCTTTCCTAGTACCTAAGGCAGAGCCTCAAAAACACAAGGTGAGTGTCTTGAAAACTTTTAATATCTGTATTTCTTACCTTCCAAGAATTTCTCTGTGTGTTCTCTGTGAAGACTCTCAAAAAATAAATAAGAAATTGCAGAGGGGACACAAAGACTAATGAGATTCCCAAACACACCAGTGGGAAGAGTCAGTTCCCTTGACTTCCACTGCAGAAATGTAAGGAAGTGATAACACCAGCTGGATGTTGGTAGTAGACCAAGTAGATGTTAGGCACAAATATCAAGAATGTGAATTTTTGAAAGACAAATCCAATTAAATGTTCTGGAAATTCCTGGCAAGGGTGAGCTGGTGCTGGTAATCCCTTTGTGAAGATGTCATAGGAAAATTGAGCCAGGCTGCTTGGCATGGCAGCACCCTTGAAGTCCTGGCTCATAAGGGAGAACAAGTTTGGTGGGCACAACTGGAGGGGTTTTCATCCCCTGGTGCAGGGATATCTCTGCTGCAGATCACTCTTTTTGCTTCCCCCTGGCTGCAGAGGTGGCAGTTCCCCTCGGCAGTGTGGATATCCTGCAGGGAAGGCAGGATCCTGCATGGCACGGGGCAGGAATTGCTGAAGCTGGTCCTAGAGAAGCCCTGCTTGGCTGAGCTCAGGGGGCAGCTGGGCTGGGAGCACACATCACCTCGTGCCAGGAGATGTCCAGGTCCTGGCTATCAGTTCTGGCCCTGCTGAAACAGGGGAAACTACTCTTTGTAAAATGTCAAACTCTACTTTCAAGTCCTGGCTTGCAAAGCCATCAAACTGCCTGGGAAATAGCACAGCTTTCCAAACATAATTGTCTGTGTGTGATTTGCAGAGAGGTTCTCTGGCTTGGACAGAGTCTCATTTTATGGTAGGCTGGGAAATCTTTATTTAAATTAAAAAAACTTCCACCTCCTCTGCGATCTCTCCAGTCTGAAATAGCTTCCTTGCTGACCAGTAGCTTCATTGGTCCAACCCTAGCACTGTTTCATTATCCCCATGTAGTTTGTCAATATGTGTATGCCCTGTCCTGCAACGTAGATGAAATATCCTTGCCTGATGACTATTCCAAACACAAAATACTTCTGGGCTTTCTAAAGGAATATTTCTTTAAATGCTGGTTGACAGTTGAGGCCTTGTATGAAAGCTTGACTGCTGAGAAAACACAGTGGCTGAAGGCTTTCCTCTTCTTTATTCTAGAAACAGAAGATTTTCCCCTTTGCCAAATCCAGGTAATTTCCTTTCCTCTCTCTCAAACTTCTTCTCGCCCCACAACTGACTCAGGTTAGGAATTGAATATTGCAACACTCAGTAAATAGAAAGAAATATATTTCATATATTTCATGACCAAGACAGCGTAGATGGTGCTTTTCTATGCCAGCACTCATGGTTGCTAAGATGGTTTTCATTCTAAAGCATATCTGGAGGGGAGATTGTAAAAAAATTACACTGTCTGTTCCTACTGAAACCGGAACTCTTCCAGTGTAAGCAGGGAGAGTTATTTATGAGCCTCTCAAGCTGGGGCACCTGGTTCTAGATCCAAGGCAAGGCAAAGTCCACACTGAATTTCACCCTACAAATGTCACACTCCAAGCTCCTTGTGGTGTTTATTCATGGTCACTGTCTGAAGGCTGGGGTTTTTTGATGGGGATTGAAGAGTTACATGATAAAATGGGGTAATTTTCGTGGGAAATGTGATGGTGGAACAAAAGTTATCAAGTCCTGCACCCTGTTGCTGTATCTTCTTCCCTAAATCTTGATACAGTGTGGTGAGAGGCACACCATGTGATCCAGGTGCCACTACAAATGGATCTAATTTGTCCATTCCTG
>NW_008238126.1:6663544-6682597 GCF_000691975.1 Corvus brachyrhynchos | reverse complement strand
TGCTATGAGGAAGCAATCATATTAGTTTATCTCTCTTCCAAGAATGATTTGTATTATCCCCGAGTGACCACTGGCCTTTAGATTTGGATTTGCCCTTACTTTACTGGTGGTCACTTGGGCATCTCCCTCATCAGAGGGAGAATGAGCTGCCTCCTTGGGCACTGTCATATGGCAGTGTGTTTTTCTGTGGCTTTGCTGAAGTGTCTGCCTGCTGAGATCTCTCTCATTTCTGAACATTTCAGTCCAGAAAGAGCTATAATAGAGGATGAAAAAGAGGGAAAGCCAAGTCATGGAAGAACGAAACTGGAAGTGAACAAAATTTTCCAGGTATTGTATCCTTGAGATTAATTTTAATAATTATTATGGGATGTCTCTTCTCCTTCTGTCCTCCCTCTCTTTGGGAAACAGTTGAAGCTTGAGCCCTTAATCCCAGGGGGTTTTCTGCCTTCTCTTTTGCCTGTTCATCACTCAACTGCTTCAGCCTAAGAAGCTGATGGAGAAGGGTGTGAAACTCTTTTAAGTCCACAGATAACCTATATTCTTATGGATACATAGATGTATAATAGAATTATATATTAGGAAGCCATTTCTAAGGACTGCGTTGACCAAACCAAACGCTTGATCCCAGACAGGTGGAAATGAATACATGTCTCCCACCAGCCAAGCCAAGGGAGATGGCAGAGGTGGGCTGAAGGTTCTGCAAGGGAAGCAGGATGTGACCAGTCCCCAAACTGCAACATATCCAACCCCACCAGGGCTGGCAAAAGACAGAGCAGAGCTCTGTGAGTATCTCGTTGCGCCGCTGAGTGTTTCCTTCATCCCCAACCCCATCTGCTGCCCAAATATCTCTTCCATATGGGGAAAAAACATTAAATTTGGATGCAACTCTTGAACCAATTTAGTTAAAGCAGGGCAAAAGGTTGCATGAGCATTTGTATTCTGGTCTGAATCATTTATTTTGGCTGTGCAAATAGCTTCCTAAGTTGGTTAACCATCTGCGTAACTCCGGCCGAGGTGTTTGTTTTTCTAGCAGATTGCCCTTATCCGTGAGAGCTGAAATCCATCTCCTCTGCTCCTTATAATTTATGGAGTCTCAGGAAAGGGGTTGGGGCAGAGCACACGTGAACAGGATGAGAGCCTGAAGTCTCCCTGTCCCTCAGTGAGATGGGTGATGGCTCCTTGCTCCATCTCCTTGTGGTGCCAGGCTGGCTTTGGGCTCCTTCTGCCAGGATACTCTGAGACAGTGACCAGAGCTGCTGATAGGCACCTCAGCTGCACAATTAAACCAAATTACATTCCCTCTGTAAGCACAGTTTTGCAGCTTAAGCTATAAATGTTCATGGGTCCTATTCTGCAGAGGCTCTGCAAGCCTCTGGTGTGATATGGCAGCATGTCAAAGATGAGAGAGAGAAAAGTACCTCTGTTATGGGCTCTGTGGACACACCAGGAGTGTGAAGGAGAAAGTGTAAATTGACTGTGACCATGGTTATTTTTATTGGTGTGGTTCTCAGGTATTATTTTTTTTTATTAATATTTTAAATCACCTCATAATAATTTTCTGGTTTGGTTGGTGTCTGTTTCTGTAAAAAATCCTGCTGGTTTGCTTGGCCTTTGAACAGCTGGAGGTAATTTCTGTTGGGACTTTTTTTTCAAAGTGCTCCTGGTGACCCTCCTGCTTAAACAGAGAGGCTGATTTGGAGAATTGTTGGGTCCCACCCCTGCCTGCTTTTCTTCTTGGTGGAATTTGAATGTTTTGCAGAAATTTCGGTCTTTAGCTGGACCAGACTGAGATGGCACCTATGTCCAGCAAGACCTACTGCAGGAATCAGAATGGTTTGGGTTTTGGAGGGACCTAAAAGATCCTCTCATTCCACCCCTTGCCATGGGCAGGGACACCTTCCACGATTCCAGGTTGCTCCAAGCCCTGTCCAGCCTGGCCTTGGACTCTTCCCATGTTTACTTACCAACACTATCTGCTTTTATTTGTGTGGCTGCATTTCTGTGTTGCTCCAACTCTCTTTAATCAGTTTTAAAGTTTTAACATTGCCACTTAAGAGTTCTCCAGTAATAATCTTTTTCTAACCCAACTCCCAGGCTTGATTCCAGCCCTCAGTGAAATCCAACTTTGGGATGCTCATCCTCCTTGGGTCCTTTCCAAGATGTTGATTTACAGGTGTATTCCAAAGGTCTGGTTCATTATTTGGATCTTAACATTTCCACCAACCATGCTTTCCCTTAACAACCACCACCAAGCTTTCCCTCCAATCACTTCTCTGGAGATCCAAGAATAACCTCTTGGATGTTTTTAGGTGAGGAAGGTTTGGGTCAGAGCTTCCAAAATTGAGAATATCGATGGACATTTTAATTTTTTTAAACCTAAAATATTTCTATGACTTTTAAAATTTTTAAAGCTAAAAGCTTTGAAAATTGTTCACTTTTGTTTCTTGAAGTGTCTCAGAGGAGAGAATTTACTGGACTCCTGGAATGGAAAATATATCTGCAGGCTCTTATTTGTTGTGTTACCCTTAACAGGTGTCCTTGCCCTGAGGGAAGTTCCTCAGAAAAGCTCCAAAAGCAAAGATCCTTTCTCATTTCCAGGGCACAGCGAGGGTGTTGGTGCTCCAAAGCCAGGGGTGGAAGGAACAGCCTTGGACCAAAACCCTTGGCAGTCTCTGCAGGCACCAGAGGACATCTATGATGACGTTGAGGAGTTGCAGGACAGACTGTGAGTGTGGGCCTGGGCTCTTGCAGTGCCTGTGACTATGAAATGTCATTTAAAATGTCATTTAAAATGTTTGCTGCAGCAAACCCCCATGTCACACTTGTGTCTTCCAGCAGCCACGGCTCAGATGCCTCAAGTTCCTTCACTTCAGACAGCAGTAAGTGGGGAAGCTCAAACAGGAGCTGCTTTTAATTTGGGCTGGTCCCTGGGAGATGCTGGGAATGGTTTCATTTCGCTGTCAGCATCTACAGTGTCTCCTTCTGGGCGGGTTGCTCTGAATTCCCATTAAAACCAGTGGGGAGTAGTATACATGTCTAGCATGGAACTCATCTGAGCAGCCCTGAAGCCTCTGTGAGAGTAAAATGTAAAAGGTCTGGGTGCAATTTGTCCAGCAAACCTCACCTTATTGCTACTGAATGGGGCTTGTCTTAATGGCATGCCTTGGTTTTAAGTTTCAGGAAACAGCTACGAGGAAACATATGAAGATGTTGAGATTGGGGGTGATAATCCAGCAAAACCAGGGTAAGCTGCAATTTCTTAGCCTGTATTTTGAAATTCTGGCCATGCAGCCTTGATCTCACATGCCAGGTACTGGCTGGAAGCCTTTTTTCTTCCCTCCTCCCTCTTCCCCTTCTGGCTGACACTTAGGGAGAAAAAAGTCACTACCAAAATTAAATCCTGAAGCAGTGAGGGGGATCTTTTTTCCTGTAACACCTTCCATCCTTTGGAAGTACTGCCCTTCCAGACCTCTCCCTGCATCAAACACACAGGACAGTCTCACTTGCCTTCTCTTGATTAAAAGTGTTGCTCGGCTGTAGCTGAGAATTGGCACCTGTTTTGAGTCTGCCAAAAGATGTGATGCTCAAGGGACAAATTGTCCCCATAAAACAGGACAAAGTGCTCACATTTGAGATCACAGAAGGCTGGAAAAGAACCTGATGTGCTGTAACTAACTTGCAACCTGCTCTTTTTTATATAGCCTCTCAAGATGTTTGCTTCCACGGGGTGTGTTATAAAACCAATGAGTTTTGCAGCCTCGGGTTTATATGTTGCCTGAGCTTCCCAAATGGATTAAGAGGTGAAACGTGAAGTTTAGTTGGGTTTTGTGTGGTTCCCTACCCTCATGCAGTAAAAAGTTGCCTTTGGAAGGAACAGAGACAGCCCTTGGGGAAGGCATATGTGGCACACAATAGCTTGGAGAGCATCTGGTGGCTCTCTCCTGAGGAGCAGTGTGGGAGGGATAACAAGGTGTTGCTGTACATCTGCTTTTCCCTTACGGATGGGGGGCTTGCACTGGCCTGCATCTGGATCCCAGTACAGCTTCCATGTGGATGTAGAGCCTGTGTGTGTCAGAGAGGGAGGAAAAAGGGGAAAGCTGAAACCCTGGAGGTGACAGGATGGTTATTAAAAGAAGGAAGTGTCACTTCTCTGCAATTTGTCCGTGGGAGTTGTGTGGTGGGGGTGCACCATCTTCTCCAACCCCGAGGGAGGCGTGTTCCCAGATGGATCATGCACATCCCCACCCCCTGGGAAGCACATCCGTGCCTCTTCTTTGCCCCTCTGCACACGGGTGCAGAGCAGTGGCAGAAATTAAACTCTCCTGCTGATTCACAGAGGAGCAGTGCATCTTGCTGGGGCTGCAGAGGAATTTGAAGACCATTTGGGACCAAATTTACAGGTTTCAGAGGTCAGGGTCTTAATCCCCAAACCAGCCTTCCTGTGATCCTTCTATTGATCCCACGTGCAGGATTAAGTGTGCTGATACACATAAAGGGTTTTTAATAGTCCTTGTGCAGGGGTAACAACCCCCAGGGGAGGATCTGGGTTGCTTGCAGATACTTTACTAGAAAATTGCTGTGTAGATTTGCATCCCTTCTCAAACTTCAGGAGGAAGTGTGTGCCATGGACCATGCTCCTCAAGGACACACACAACAGAAGTGTGTGATGGAGGGTGGCTCAGAAGGTGCCCCTGATGGCTCCTTTAATGGTCGCTGCAACGCTTCTGGGTAATGCTGCCCTTTCCTCAGGGGTTTTCACTCCAAATAAACTTGGATCACCCTCTAGTTGTTGGGTCAGAGGAGAACAAGTTCAATTAACACAGAAAAGTTTGAAGCTAAGCAAGGATTTGATCTTGGACTTAATAATTAAGCACCTTTTGCTGTGCTGGTGCTTATCCCAGTGAGTCTATCATCCATATGATGCTGTTAAGGCTTAAATTCCTCTTCTGAGCTGAGGTCCAGGGTCTGCTGACCTTCCTTTCCCTGCCTCAGGATCTCTGGGGCTGCTTCTGCACCTTGTGTCTCTTTTAATTTAAAACCTGTTTCTCTTTTGGACAGAACAGAAAAACAGAAGAGATTTGGAAACCTGTTTAAGATAGAAAAGTTGAAGCTGAACAATTTCAGGCTCAAGGACAACCTAAGGTAAGAAAATGTTGATGGTCTCACCCCTTCCCCCTTCAAGCCTGAGGACTCTTTCTGGCAGTAATTAGAGAGCAGGAGGTTCTAGGAGTAAGGAATACAGCTTTTTTGGGAAAACTTAGGCCAAAAGTACTTCTATCAACTCACTAGGAGCTGCTATGGCATGTGTGGCCAATGGTCCATCTGTGCAGCTTCTCCAGAACCTCTGGCATCAGGAATCTACAGGAGCTGGTCCTACAGCAGTTTCCAGGTTTCCATAGATTTTCTGCTGCCTCTGGTACCTTTCTGATGCCTCAGCATGACACGAGGTGCACAAGGGAATGTAGGAATGTGATACATGCTGCCTTGACCTGTGAGCCAGGATTAGGGTTGGCCTTGCTGGTGTGGCACTTGAGGGTTGAGGGGTTTTATTCCAAGTCCCATTCAGAGCCAAGCTGGCAACAGCATCTGCTGAAGAAGTTTGCCAGTGAGTCTTTAGTCTAACAGGGTAGAGGATATTGTATAACTTCCTACAGTGCCTTTTTGGGTACTTTCATATTCAAAACCCTGGATAAGTTTCCAGGGAAATTGCCTTTTCCTCAACTGCTGCCTGCAGAACCCCTCCTCCACTGCTTCCAGTGAGTGCCTCACCCTGTGCACAGTGCCTGAACTCCAGGAAAACGCTGCCTTTTCTTATTTCTTTGGAAAATCCAGGTTAAATATTTCCTCTTTTATGTTAGGGAGGTTTGTTTTCCTTACAAACCTCTTCACAAGAGATGCTCTGCTGTGTCAGTGGCTCCTTTAGATAGAAATGTCACTATAGGGAGCCACCCACCAGGTTTTGTGCCATTCCCCTGTCTCAAAGAACCCTTAAAACTCCTGAAATCATCTTAGACATTGTCACATTTGAATTCCTGGCCAGCCCCTGGCACTGCAGATTTACAGGAGGGGATTACTACTGACTATAATTGCCAACTGTCCAGCAACACTCTTGCTGTTGGGAAGGGCAGCAGGAGTTTGGGCTGTTCTTTGGATTCAATGTAGATATTTTCTGCTTGATGAACACATGGCTGTTGCTTCTATCAGGATGGAAATGCCTATTTAGCAAGGGATGTCATTTTGGCACATGCTGTTGGTACCATGGAGCCCATGCACCTCGACCTGTCTTCATCACTGGCAACCTGTTGGGGCTCGTGGCTTTTTGGGTAATGCTGATGTGCAGATCTGTTTCTAAAAGCCTTTTTTCTATCCACAGATTGGTTTCCATTTCAGCACCAAATTTAGGTAAGCACATACCTGTACCTGACTCCAGGGGATTTGTGTGTGTTTGAAAGGGCAAATATTTTGTACAGTCAGCTTGGTGCATCCTGTCTTTCCAAAAATCATGTAATGTGGCAGCAGTAGCTTTGAAGACTTGATAGAAATTTGTGCTTCACTCAAGCATGAGGGTTTCGCTCATTTTTGGGTGGTTTTTCTTTAAAGAAGAGCATTCCTCCAGCAGATCTGGATATATTCAGGAAGGTAATGTGCAAAGCAGTCCGTGCTGAACCACTGCTCCCAGGCTGGACGTGGTGTGTGAGCCCGTGGCCCTCTGGCAGCTCTCTGTAAAATCTTTATTCCTGCCTGCTGGAGGGTCGAGTTCATCCTTTACATAAATGGGGTGGATACAACCTCAACCTTCAGTGAACATGCCCATGTCCTTGGGATAGGAGCCCTGCCTGGGCTGGTTGCAGTGCAAAGCTGGGGCTTTGCTGCTGCTCCTGCTCCATCTGTGGAGCTGGGTGGCCAAACCCACCCAGAAAACTGCCCATACACCCAACTAACCAGCCCGAGCATCATTCCTTGTGCTGGACCTTTGCTGGGTGTTGGGAGTCCTGAGTCTCCTTTTGCATTTCTTTGTCCCCCTTGGGTCAAGTGATGAGAGCAGCCCAAATTTTCCTCTGCAATACATTATTTGGAGTACCAGGCTCAAAATGACATCTCCTAATGATTTTCTTTCCTGCATTTTGATTGACAGCAGCTGTCTCCCAGGAGGACAACGTGTACGACGATGTCGATGTGGGGCAGAGAGAGACCAGGTGAGGAGGGTGCCCTGTCCTGGGGTTGTCCTCAGCCCAAGGAGATTTTCCTCTTGGCACAAACCTATGCCTGGTACTGTAACCCACTGAGGGTCATGAGCTGGTTGGGATTCAGTCCTCTGGAGACAATCCAGGTGCCCTCCCTGTGTGTGTTTAATTTGGCAGGATGTTTCCTTGCTGTTACCCATTTAGTGCCAGAGACGTGAAAAGGAGGGAGCGGCTCCCTGAAACACATGAGAAATCAGATCTTTTTCCTAAGGAAGGAAAACTCAGGCTCCCAGACCCGATTATCAGCCTTGTCCTGGCAGGCTCCTTGTCAGAAAAATTACTTTTAATAGGAACAGCATGTCCTGGTGCCTTGCTGCCAGATGATTGCGGTGGCTGCGCGTGCTGGTGTAAATCACAGCAAGTGTTTGATTTCAGTGCAGGGTGTGGGGGAGACGGAGAAACAGCCCGGCTCTGTAGGTACATGGGTCTGGGGAGGGGACATGATCTGCTGGGAAAAACCTGAATTCCTGTGTGTCTGTTCCTCTCAGAGGGAAGGATGAGAAGTACAAAGTCCGGATGCCAAAACTTCGGATGGTGAGAGAGTACAAGGACAAAAGGAAAAGCATCGACGATGTGGAAAGGTCTTGATTTCCATTCTGTGTTCCCGTTCTGTCTCACTTTGTGCACATCTCCTGAGTAGTTTCAGGAGTGGGATGTCCCTGATTGCACAGACATTTTGTGTTGGCTGCTAGTCCAGGGTCCTTTTCCTTTGAAGCCAGATTTCAGGAATCTTTGCAGAAAATATCTCAAGGGTGAAACAAACTCTTGGATCTGAACTGAGCACAAGGGGGGGATACCCAGAGGTCTTATCCTGAAGTCTTGTCATGACTTTCCACTGAGCTGAGACAAAAAACTGTTACTTGCTGTATATTTGGCTCCTTTTTTGCTATTTTAGTAGGTTTAGATAAGATTTTAGGAAGGAATTCCTCCCTATGAGGGTGGGGAGGCCCTGGCACAGCCTGCTCTGGAAGTGTCCAAGGCCAGGTTGGACAGGGCTTGGAGCAACGTGGGCTAGTGGAAGGTGTCCCTGCCCATGGCAGTGTTTGAAACCATTATATGATTCTAAGATTTTATGATTTTGGCAAGAGCCTTGTATTTAAAAGTCTTGATTATTTGGGCTAAAGTCTTGATTATATTGGACTCTTGGTGTGCCATTTGTGCATAAAAGGAAAATTTTTTTTGTTTGTTCGGGGCTTTTTTGTTTGGTTGGTTTTTTGGGGCTTGTTGTTGTTTGGGGGTTTTTGTTTTGTTTTTGGTTTTTTTTGTTACTGGTGCTGCAAAGATTCGCCATGAAGTGGGGGATTTCCTTTCCCTTTCAGATCACAAAAATGTGCATCACAACAACGTTTTTCATGACCCAATACCTTCAAACAAATACAAAACAGAGACCCATTTTTCAGGTTCTCACCACAGAGTTCCTGCATGGGGTTGCTCAAACACCACTGGTTGTGCTGTGCAAAGTCACAGGTATAACTTCACAGACATCAGGGAGTCCAGACAATTCCATCCCTTCCTCGGAGATCACAGGTCCTGCAGGCTGAGACTGCCGAGGAGGAATCTCTTCACACCTTAAGAGTCCCTAATTTCAGCTCTTGTTTCGCCTCCTCTTTAATTTTAAGTGCATCAAAATGAGCCAAGGATGAATAATTTATTACAAATGGGTGGGGGTTTTTGGCTTGGTGTTTGTTTCCTGTCTTGGTTTTAAAATGAGTGCTAACAGCTGTAATTTCATGTACCAGAAAGAGTGGCATCCCCATATGCAGGGAATGCCCCATTCCCTTTAAGTGGGTTATAAGAACTTGTTTTCCACTTTACAGTGCCATATAAATGTCTGCTTGGGGGACTTTCTCCTCCATGTGCTAAAAAACCCAAAGAAAATCTGGAGAGCTGCGTCCAACCCCAGTTCCATAAGTGACTCAGGATGAGAGTTATCTGGGGACCCTTTATTTCTGAACATAAATAAAACCAGAAGGAGACAGGCTGCTGGGGGAAAAGCGAATTGTTGACTTCCATAAAAACGGGGCTGATTTGAAACACTCAATAGAGAGTTTATTTGTTCCCACGCTGCTTACAGACCGAAAAAACCCCAAAAATTATCCCAAATGGAGATACAAAATGGCTCAAGTTGTGCCTCACTAAGAAATTCGAGTTGTCTATTCACCCTTTTTTGAGAAATAGGGATGTGAACAGTTTGCTTTCCTCTTCCAAGGGTTCCTTGCAGACGAGGCTGGAATTAGACTTTGGGTTGCAACTCCAGATGTGCCAGGGGTTATTTACATGGAGCTCAGAAGTGTGTGTGTGTGTATTTATCTCTTCTTGCAGAAATATCTTCAAATTCAAGAAGAGCAGTGAAGAAAAGAGCAAGAAGATGGAAAAAGAAGAGAAGTTATTTAGAGAGACATTTATGGTGCGTGTCCTTCTAGCTGTGTCAGGGGAGGAAAGCAGCTCTGTGGCTTGTTCAAAAGACACATGCTGCAATGTTGTTGGTCCTCAGTAATGCTGGGAAAGTTGTCCCACCGACCTGTTGCCTTCTCCCCTAATCTGGGATTTCCAGAGGAGAAAAGCAGCTCCATGGTTTGCTTAAAAGACAGCTGGTGGAACCTTCTTGGTCCTCAGCTCTGCTGGGAAAGTTGTCCCCTGACCTGCTGCCTTCTCCCCTAATTTGGGATCTTCATCAGAGACGTTGCAGGGGTTTTTCCTCCCTCCTTCCCCCCAAAGCCTCACAACCCATCCTGCAATCTCTCCCTTCCTCCCTCCCCACTGCCCTTACAGAGATTGCCCACAAATAGAGAGCAATTGCTGGTTCCTTCCTGTCCTGCAGTACCATAAGGAGATCCGTGTCCTCGCCACGGCCGCTGCCGCGTGCTCGGTGCCCAGCCAGAGGCGCGCTGACCTCCCGCTCACAGCTGGGGAACAGCTGGACGTGATCGATGCCGTGCAGGGCCACGCCGTGATCTGCCGCAACTCCCAGGGCAGATGTGAGTCTGCAGCCCAGCTTTGGGGGGCAAATCGGCTCCCAAAGCACAGCATGTCCTTCGTGCTCAGCCGCTCTGGCTGCATTTGCTCAGTTTTAACTAATTCCCTTCCTTTTTCCTCTTGCCTCAGATGGGTATGTTCTAGTGGAGCACTTGAACTTCAGGTAAACTCTGATTTTTTTATTTATTATGATGCACATTTTCCTCTCTTTCCTGTGTGGGGATAGCAGGAGAAACCTACTTAAAACTTCTGAAGGCAGGGGGAGTTAATGTCAACAGCCACTATTAAATATTAAATATTAAATAAGTATTTCCAGTCTTGCTCTGCTGCTGTACAAGTTTCCAGTCCAACTGCAGCTAAAAAAAGCCCCATCCAGTCATGACTTGTATAAATTGGAGATTCCTGACTTGCCTTCAGATATGCCATATTAATTCACATCTGCTGCAAACATGGGCCACTCAGTGTGCCTTGCTTTGCCAAAACACACCCTGAAATTCCCTGCTGCAGCGTTTCCTTGCATGCTCATGCATAATTCACACAAATGAGCCTCCTCTTACCCAGGTGGCCCTTGCTGGAAAAATTTCTTTTTTTTTTCTTTGAGACAGACAGTACTAACTGCCCTGAGAGCTGCTTTCCCCTGGAGCATCCCTGAAGGTCTCTTTTTGTGCTTCCTGCATCCATGACAGCCCACATTGGTCAGCTGTGGAGTGGTGATGGGAATGTAAATAAAGCTGGGGTTTTTTACACCATTTAATGTGCAAGAGATGTTTCCTTCTCCTTTTTTCCCCCTGCCATTTAGAGCATGTCTTCAGTGATTATTAGTTATTTTCAGTATTTCTCACTTTTTGGAGTACCCTGTTGGTCAGCTCTGAAATAGCCATTACATTTCTGCATTTGCATAAGAAAAAAAAAAATAGTGCAGTTCAGTTGCTCCATCTCATTGTTGTCAGAATTGCAAGTTTCCCCAAAAGATTTTCTCTTGAAAAAGCAAACCATATAAATTTGAACTGGTTTTGGTCTTAAAAGTGTTGGGAGAAGTACTACGTATCACCACTCTTGCTGTGTTAAATATATAAAACAGTGGAAAAGTTGACTCATTTCTCTGAAAAAAAAAAAAAGGGGAGAAAAAAGAGTAAATAAAGCACTCAGTCAAAATTTGCTTTATTTTTGTAAGCTAACTTAGGCATCCCACATATGTAAAGGCCGACTCCTGGCTCCCAGGGGCTCGCAGCTACAGGGAGTTACCCAACAGTTGCCCCTGTGTTCAGGCTGTTCCATCTCCACTGTGGGCCTGGAGGATGATTACTTCTTTTAAGAAAAATGCTCCTAAATGTAGGAAGAGAAACATAAATTGCTAATGGCTTCTCCTCTGTGTATTCTGTAGATACCTTTTCAAAAGCAAAAAAAATGGGGATAAAGTTTTTACATGGCTTTGAAAGAAAAAAACCCCTTAAAATCTGACTGTAGTGTACAGCTTTTACCCCTGCCTGGCACATTTTAAGAGCCCATATCAGTTTTCTCATAAATATCCTAAAAATGTAAGATGTTTTAATTAGAAATTATTAAATGTTCCACGCTTAAGAAAAATAAAAGTGCTGTTTGCCACAGGGCCATTTCAAAGCATAGGAGACATCAGTAAAAAAACCAGAGCAAATATTTAACATTTACTTTTAAGTCTATACAGGCATTCTTATTTATTTTACCATGTGGTCACTATTAAGTGCATTGGCCTGCATCCATCCTTGCAGCAAAAAAAAAAAAAAATAAAGCACTCCCCTGTAAGCATGCGCAGCTTTGCAGCCCTGCCAGCCCAAATATTTGGATTTTTCTGGTGGGGACGGAGAGTTTGGGGAGCTGGAGTGCGTGTTTGGCTTTGGCACAGGCTGGGATGTGCTCTGTGCCCTTCACCTCCATCCCTTTGCAGGGAATCGGCCCCAGGGAAGTGCTGGAGATGGTTTCTCCACGTTTGTTTTTTTCCATGGTGATGTTTAGGATTAATACCTTGAAGAAAACACCCCCTTCCTCCACTCCTTCCTCATCCTCTTCCCCGGCCAGCGCTCGTTCACAAGTCATGAGGTCTATTCATCACCCCCTGTGTAAGCACTATGGGCAAATCCTGTATTAGCCACATGTGCAAGCTCTTTTCTGCCTCCTAAGGAAGTTACTTAACAAGTTTTTCTTATTTTATACTAAGTTTTTTTAGGAATCTCCCCCTATATCCTGTGACAGACGTGATCCGGCCCCGATCCCGCTGCGGTGACACACAGTCCTTGTGGCGTTGTGCCCTAAATCCCTGTGAAACACAAACTTCTGCACTGCCAGTGGCAGCTGATTTAATGCAAGGATGCCTTGCAATACCCTTAGAAATGGTTTTTTTCCTCATGGACACATTCCAATGCATGCACAGAAGAAATGAGCTTGCTATGGGCTGACTCCAGACAATACAAAAATGCTGTAGATACAGCAACTTAGACTTCCTCAATTAAACCACAGGTTGGCTGTATTTAGGTCAAGAGATTGGTCAGGAAATTAAGCTCATCCTTTTTTTTTTTTCTTTTATATATAATCTCATTGATACATCCTAACCACATCAAAACCTAAACCAATTCTCATCTGAGTGTTAAACCCTGTTCCTCCACGTTTCCCCTCAAAGGGGAAATAATCATGATAACAGTTGTGAGGTGACGAGTCTGAGGGAGAACTGAAATTGTGTCAAGAGGGGAGAGGATGGGGACAAATGTGGAGCACTCCCTGCAGCTGTGTGCTTTAACTGGATTTACATCCTCCTGCATCACAGGCACAGAGGAAACGGGTCCCCAGCTTTGTCCCCGACACTTCTTCTGCAGGGAAAGGTTATTTTTGCATGATGTCTTTAAAATGCTTCTCTCTCTTTACTCCTTGGTGTAAGGAGTGAAGATCTGAGTCAGCACATGTAAATACATGGGCCTGGCTCCTGGCATGGATTTTGGGTTGGGGAAGCTGTTTAAATTGTCCACATAGAAATTTTACCTCCCCTTCCCACCCCTTTGCCCCCCACCAAGCCCTGAGGGCATCCGTGGTCCCACAGCTGGAATGTGCAAGGATCTCCAGAGGGAAATTCCACCAGCCAACCCCAGCCTGCAGAAAGGGGACTGTGCAATAAGGAAATTTGAAGGATTTGTTGTTTTTATCTCTTTTCATCTCTGAGTTTATTAAAGTGCAAATGTCAACCATGGAGACAGCTATCACATGCAGTGCAGTACACCGAGAAACACTTTCCACACCATAAATGGAAGGAAAAAGGCTTCGTTGTGATTATCTAATGCACAAAGGACAAAACTGAACCAGGGCTCTGTGCCCTTCCATAACAGAAAGTACTAAAGCCATGAATTGGAAAACAAAACCCTCTCCAGGCCCTCATTTGACAAAATAAGAAAATATCAAGAAGGATGGAGTGTTCATAGAGCTCAGGGTTTTGGGTTTTTTTCCTGAGCTTCATGTTATTGATACATTTGAAGGGATGCTTCTACTCAGAACTTTTAAAAGTTCAGTATCTTTTTTTTTTAAAAATCATAAATACATAATATTATAAATCATAAATACTCCTTAGAGTATGAATTTTAAAATTGCAGTGGACAAGTCCAGTTCACCTCTCTCACAGAGCTGAGGTCTGTCTGCCCAAAGATGCTGGGCCATGGACACCACAGATATCCTGGGATGCAGTTTTCCTTTGTGCTCTAAAAGAAAAAAAACCAAAACAAATGCATTGAAGTACAAACCACGTGGGTATAACATGATACAGAACACATGAACATGCTCTCAGCAACAAGAATAAATATTACCATGGCTACAGGATCTACTTCACAGCTTTGTGAGATGAGGATAAATAAACTATTTCCAAACTTGAAAAAAAAAAATAATAACCAGAGATGAGTCTTACAAATAAACTTCGAATTTTAAATTAAGGCAGTTTTTTTCAAGGCTTTTGTTGAAAACAGACTTGTTATAACACCAAAAGTGTACTCGTGCTTGCAGGTAGAGCTCTGATTCACAGTCCAGTTCTCCTAATTTTGACGATTAAAACAGGCAAAGATCTGTGCATCGAATACCAGGTGTGCTCTCTGCAAAAGTCAGTGTTCCATCAGTAGGTGTAATGTGGGAACTCTGAGATCCAGTTTGTCTCTCAGGCATGGGAGTGAGGTACCTCTGGCTGAATCATTAACTCCATGGCCAGGAGGCAGACTGGGAGCTCAGAATTACAAGAAGCTGTTGGGTTTTTTTCATAAGTGAATGATGAAAAAGGGATATATAAGGGGAGGGCTAAGGAAGCCAAAGGAAAGCACTGAATGAAAAGTCCATACCAAAGTAAGACCTTAAGAAAGGTGACTCTAGTAAGGTACATCATATACCTGGAACAAAACCAGATCCTAAAACTTTCCAGGAAAGAAACAGCAGGAGCTCGAGCGGGGGTTGGTTTGGCTCATCCAGATGTGCGATTCTTCTTCCCTCTCTCCTCTCAGCTAATAAAAGGGTGAAGCCAAATAATTGCACAACAAATGGTACTTCAAGTATTTAGAAACATGGCCTGCATGTCTCAGCGGGGGGATTCTGCATGAGCTGGGGAAATTGTGCACCTCGTGAAACAGAGCTGCCACTTCCAGCAGTCCCTACGCACAGCGAAGGCACGAGTTCATGTCCTGCACACAGGTCCCTCTTCTCCTACAGGGGTGCACACTGACAGTAAAGAGCAGTGAAATGAAAAGGAGTAGACAGAAGGGTTATTTTGTTCAAACCTCATCTATTCCAACACGAACGCCGCTATAATCACACACAAAAACGCACACACATCACACACTAACCAGCCGGCTCACGTTTTTACAACACTGCCCGTATATTCCCCTGTGCTTGTACACACCTCATGAAATGCTAAACGGGACACACAGCTGAAGATGCATTTCTGACCTGTTAAAGGGAAAAATATATCCTGCTGCCTTCACCAGCTCCAGCTCCTGAAAATAAACCTGCCCCAAACCCCATCGTCACCAGGGCTTTGGCCAGAGTGGATGGAAGGGCAGAATTCTCACAGCTCCTGATGCCACTTCTCCTCCCATCCCTGGCCAAGGCCATGCTGAGCCTGATGGGGTCAGCTAAGCTACTCATGGGCTTTACCTAAAAGAGGGTGTAAAAATAGCATCCCCTTTGTCCAGCTCCTCTCAGAGGCTGGGATTAGAGTGCGGTGGCAGTGTCCAGGGCACACTCCTGCCCTGCTGGAAGAAAAAAGCTGAGAGGCCAACGACAGGGGTGCCATCTATGTTTTATATATATGCATGTATGCATATATAATATTTACATATGTATAGCTTCCAACAAGAACAGCACAAGGTGTTTCTGAATTAACTCATCCAGGAGCTGGACGTTGCTGTTGGAGCCTATCTGAACTCTTTATCCTTTGCATTTTCTCTCTCCCCTCCCTCAGGCTGAGGCAACGTCTGGGTGAGTTTGTGGCTTGCAAAGCACAGCTGTCCAGTGGCTTCTGAAGAATTGCACTTGGAGTAATTCAAGTTTCTGTAGTTCAAATATTGTCTACCCTGCTTTTCCCGACGCTTGTGCATGTACCAGCATAACTCAAAAAGAGCTGACCACAGTGTGAAAGTTAAACTCTTCCTCTGGTAAATGTAACTGGAGGTCAGCAGCTCCTCTGCAGCTGGGAAACAGAACACAGCCTATTTGAAGGTAAAATAAATAATAAAAAGAAGTGAAAGTCCTCAAAGTGCAGCACGGATTTGGGTAAGGCTGTGATGGACTGTTCAATCTGCTGTGGTCACTGAGGAGGTGCTTCCACCAGTCCTGCTCCCTCCACTGCCTCTGCTGAGCCTGAGCAGGGAAGTTGCTTCATCTCTGTGTCTGCCCATATGGAAAGCTGAGTAACTCTGACTGCCTTCCAGGCAGGACTGGTTTTGCAGATCCACATAGCAGTTAATGTTTGCACGGGTCTGAGAAGATGCCAAGTGCCACAAGGGGCTTATTCTACAGCCTAGAAATCCCACCCACCTCCAGGAAGCAAATATTTCCTCCCAAGGGCATGTGCTGCTGCTTAGTACTATTAGTTCTGCTGGGTAGGAAATCCCAGAGGACAAGAGTCAATTTTAAAAAAGACATCAGTACATCTACCTGCTCCTGAGCCCCAGATTGTAACACACCAGCCCCTTACCAAGAGGGCTACAGGGGCTTCCAGGATTTGGCAAGATGCTCAGCTGGGAGTGAAGATTTGAAAAGCCTTTAACATTTCAAATACGTCACACATTGCTGTTTCCTGGATGGGAATTAATGCCTGTCCCTACAGCTGCTCCTGCTCCTTTCCAAAGGGGTTTCTCTCCATTGCCCAAAACCATTCAGGGCTCTTTGCTTGTGTCTCAGCCTTGATCCAAAAGCTGCTGAAGGGCTGGGTGCTGCTCACCTTTGACTCTGGGGTGGGGTTTGGGTTTTTTTTTTTGCATGCAGGAGTTTGGATTCTCCATCCAAACTCACACCACAGCACTGGGGACACAAATCACCTGGCAGCCACCAGGCACAGCACCAAAGCCATCCTCCACCCCAGAGTATTTATTTAAAAATCATAATATAATAAAAGGCTCATTACAAAACCTAGGAGCACTACAAATATTTCCAGTATTTCTTTTAAAAACAAAGCTGTTCTGCTGTGGGTTTATAGTCCAACCACTGCTGTGTTGGATTTAGTGTTCAAGAGCTTAACAACAAAACTGATTTTTTCTTTTTTTTTTCTATTTTTTGGGAAGCTTTCTACTTTGTGCGGCTTCTGGAAAAACTGGAGCTGTAAAGTCACGTTAGTGAGGATCCAAGCACAATCTGTAACAAAAGTAAGGCAATTCTGTGGTTTTTTTAAAAAAAAAGGGACTTCAAGCTGAAAAGGTCCATTTAACTGCCAGTAGATGGCAAAAATATCCCGTGTTTGTCTTACCTTAAATGATCAGTAAAAAAGGCTTAATGTGTTGTTCTCTTCCTTGCTTCTCATAGAAACTTGCAGAAAGTATAAATTAAAGTGCAACTGTACCAAAAAAAAAACCCCAAAACCCTAGGAAAAAACCTCAAGGGGTCATAAGAAGCTATCAAAAAGACAGATTACATTTTTTTTCAAGTTGAATGACTGCATACCTGGGACCAGCAAAAGTTCTTTGCTTTGTTTCTTAAAACAGAACACAAAGGAAAAAAAAAAACCAACCCAAAACAAACCCCCCCACTCAGGATTTTTTTGGCAAGGTTTTCATAAAGCATTTGTTCCTTGATTAGACTACTACTTCTTAATCAAGTAAATGGAATTAAACACCATGTCAAACCCAAGCAAGATGCCAACGCTGCCCATTAGATTAATCCTGTGTCATAAAAAATAATAACCCTTTCAAACAAAGAAGTCACACATGCAGTAGGGTTTACCCTCAGGTAACAAGAATTTAACATTAAAAATCCCCGCAGTTTGTCTTAAAAAATAAAATCCCATCCTTCAGATAGCCAGTAGCAAAGGAACAGTAAAATTCTGGGTTGGGATATCCCTGCCTGGTCAGCGGAGCGGCGAGGGTCACAGTCCAGTGGGCAGCAGCAGGACGGGAGAGCCCTTGGGCACGGGAAGTGAGTCTCCAGCAGCAGGGAAGGCAGATTTGGCAGTGATTTGAGGGAGGTGACAACAGGCAGAGCTTCCTAGGGGAAAGGTGAGAGGTGAGCACCCCGGAGCTGTGCGGTGCTGATGGCTCTTGATGGCTCAGTGATGATCCCAACCCTCAGGTGAAGCGCTGGGTTTTCAGGAGGGTGATCCGGATCCTGTCCCCTGCTCACCTGAACCCTGCTTGGGATTCAGCCCCTGGAGCCCGTGGTGAGGCAGGGGAGGGGGAACAGGTTGGAGGGAGGTGGCGATTAAGGGCTGGAAAAAAGGCAATCTGCCTTCAGCTCCGAACGTGGCGAGCAGGTCAGTGCTGTCCGGAGCTCTCGGGAGGAAGTAAAGCACCTTAGGGACACTCCTCTGCAAAGACTGGACACGGGGAGGCCTCCCCATGGCAGGTTTGCAACAGGACCTTTGCACATCCCACCTTCCCTCCCCATCTCCAGCAGAGGGAAAAAGAGAGGGGAGGGAGGTCATATTGCACTAGAGCAGAAGCATCTAAGCAGCTGCTGCTTTGGGGACAAAAGAGTTAGAGAGGCCAGTACCTGGGTGTGAACACTGCAGAGCTGCTTCATCACCCTCCACTCCATTTCATGGAGCTCCTTGTCAACACCTTCCACCTGGCTCAGCCCATTCTGCCCCTGCTCTCCACAGCGATGGGGAGACATCAACCTCCCTGCAGGAAGCTCGGCTATGCCTCCATTAACTCAGGATGAACCAGGGGAAGGTGCTTTCCAAAAACTTGGTGATACATTTGTTACTTTACAGCCTCGACATTTCCCATGGGGTTCACTAGGTAAAAAAAAGGGTATTGGATACATTTCACCAGGCACAAGGAGAGAAACCAAGTTAATCTCCTCATTGCCTTGTCAGAGGGGAGGATGTTTTGGGTCTGGGCTTGGCTCTGTGCCACGGGCTGTGGGGTGGTCAGGAGAGGAGGAGGAAGAACAACGAAGCAAAAGGAACAAGGGGCGGACGAGCCGGAGCAGATCCTCACAGTGCACGGCGGGGCTGGTGCCATCAGCGGGCCAGGGCCATGATGAGGCTGGCACACATCTCGAAGAAGTCCATGGTGTGGCTGCCCAGGCGTGGGGGCACCGAGGGGATGCTGCCAACGAAGGAGCCGCTCAGGGAGCCCATCAGCGACTGGCACTCGGTGGCCGCGGCCCGGCCGGTGCTCCG
>NW_008238126.1:6647657-6663458 GCF_000691975.1 Corvus brachyrhynchos | reverse complement strand
ACAGGAACTGCGAACAGCTGCAAAGGCGAACGGCTGGAAAGGACTTTTACCAACTTGACACAGCCCCATAAGCGCTTCAAAATGCAGAGGATGGTTCTTAACCCTCCAGCCTTGCCCTTCTATGTGTCTCCATCTCCTACTCACCGTCGATGCTTTTGAAGTCCAGCAGATAGCTGCGGTTGTCCACCTGGTAGAGCTGCAGGCTCATCTTCACGTAGTTGCCGGTCACGGGGTTCTTGCGGCGCACCCGCAGGTGGTAGGCGTTCACCACCTGCAACGGGAAGCCTGCCCTCAGCAGGGAGATTCCAGGCAGCAACAGGAACACTTCTTTTCTTATTTTTTTTTAAATATGAGCAAGACATCTTCTGGGAAAAACAGCTTCTCAAAAGGACAATGCCTGTAAGCTTAAGCAAATGGCTTCATTTCCTCCTATCTTTAAATATTCTTCTTAAGGCTCTGATTCACCAGCTGCTGGCAGAGGAAGCTGCAGTGACCCATCTGCCAGGCACAAAACTGATGTTTGCTCCTCCCTCACCAGCAGCCATGGCCATATGAGCCAAAAAATCCACTCGTGGACCCACATAGAAGGACAGCGTCCACGAAACCAGGGCAAGCTGGGCAGAGCAACCTCTTCCATCAGCACAGCTAAACTCAGTGTTTGTGGCTCACCCTCGAGCTGTGTATTTCCCCTTGCTGCCTCCCACCTGACAATCTGCTGCATCTCATTTACGATGAGATCTTTTCTCTGCACTATATTTATGAAGAAACTGCGTGGATGGGAGAGTTAATTCTGATGAAGAGTCACATCTGAAGTTATTTTAGGGTGGGAAAGACTATTGTGAAACCTCCTCGTACAAAATAAGCTCCACTGCCCACACAAAGATGTTGGGTTGAGTTGGTTTGTGAGGCTGTACCAGAAGTACAGCAGATTTGTTCACTCTCTGCAAAACCATGTAGGTAACAAATGTCTGGCTAGTGTGGGCAAATGCACCTGGCCATGGTCCATCTCCTGGCTGGTGCAGGGAAATCGGGTTTCTGGAAGCTACTTGGCTTTCAAGACATAATATTATCAAAAATAAGGCAGAGCCAGGAGGTTTTAGAAAAGCAGCACAGTGAAATTCACACAGTACAACCCCTGGGACCTGGAAGGAGGAGGGGAACTCCCCTGGTGATGAAGATCTGGGCTGAAATTCTCCTTACCTCACTCCCAATGCTCACATGACGCTGCTGCCACAAGTCAGGAGGCCACAAGTTAGGAGGGCTCACCTCAGGGCCTGCACCAGGATTTAGGGAGTCGGGCACGGCAGCAGAGATCCAGGGCTAACTTAGGGATTTATTATTCCAACTTTGAAAAAGACTGTGAATAAATGTTGCACAGCCCTGGAGAAATACCTGCAGTGAGTACTGTCAACTAAAACATCTGGGTTTAAATCAAGAAGCTGAGCCCTAAACTGAGGAAGCAATAAGTGTCTGAAAACACATCTGATCCACGAGCACTGCAGCATCTCCATCAAGGAGAAAGCCATCACACTCATGGTACAAATCCTGCTCTCAAGGCCCCCTGCCCCTCATCCGTGCATCCTTCAGGACAATGCATACTGTGCCATTTCAGCATTTCAGTCCTGACAGGACCAGGCAGAAATAATGAGAGTTCCTCTGCTCAGGAGCACTCGAGATGACCTCGCAAGGAATTAGCCACTAAAATTAGAAATGTGAACAGCTCCTCTTAACCCTGCAGCTAAACGAGGCAGAATCATCTTTCCAGCCAAAGGCTCGGAGCACTCAGAAAGAAACCCCTTATTTCACGCCATAAACAAACACCACAGACACCGAAGCACAGCTGGCACCTTAATTCAGAGTTTGCATTAACAAGGAATAGCAAGAGATGATGGCAAGGTGGGGGCACTTATCTGGAAACAGGTGAGGCTGAAACCACGCTTACAAACCTCCCTGACCTTACAGGGAAAAGGATGCTGGAAACCCACCCCAGAGCACCAGCACTCCCTACCTTCCACTCGAAGTCCAGCTGCTTCATAGCCCGGTACACCTCGGCCATAATGTCATAGGGTTTGCTCTGGCTGCGGATCCCCAGGTGCCACTTGGCCTTTTTGACAGTCAGGGGCTTTGGCTTGGTGGTGTTGAGGGCGTCCAAGGGACAGCGGGCTTTGGGGCTGTCGGCGATGAGCGGCGGCATCCGCTCGGGGTGCGGCTTCACGCCCGGAGGGATGTGCAGGGTGCTGTCGTCCATGAAGGAGCCGGTGGGGGGGCTGGAGGCCAGGTAGAACTCGCTGGCCTGGTTCATGATGCGGCGGTTGTCGATGACCAGGTGATAGGCCACGGCCAGCTGGTCCTGCGGGTCGCCGCTGTACAGGCTGTTCATCACCTCCGACTCCGTGCACTCGAACTTCTCGCACACCTCCCGCACCGCGTCGTCGTCGATGACCGTGGCGTCGTAGGAAGGGTCCTCTGGGAACAGGTAACTGGGCAGCTCCTCCTTGAACCACTCGTGTTCCCTGGGCAAGGCAGAGGGGAGCACCGTGAGCTCTGTGCGAGGCAAGGTGGGGAAACCA
The DNA here is from genome assembly GCF_000691975.1 of Corvus brachyrhynchos. Classification (NCBI taxonomy): domain Eukaryota; kingdom Metazoa; phylum Chordata; class Aves; order Passeriformes; family Corvidae; genus Corvus; species Corvus brachyrhynchos. The sequence continues at coordinate 6,660,888 of NW_008238126.1, read as the reverse complement.
CGAGCGGCCAAGAATAAAGCCCAGCTGATGAACTGGGAGCAAAGCCCAGCCCGGTACTGGGACAGTGATGACACTCTGCACACTGGGCTTGGAAGTAAGACCTCAGCACTTCCAAGATTTTCACACTTTGGGATTCCCATGGGCCTGATGGAGATCAGAACATCCAAGCTACCCAGGTACCCAATTCCCACCGATTTACAATGAGGTGAATCTTAAGTGTCTAAAACTCATACAGTGCCTTGTCTATAGGTTCTGTGTATTGACTGTAATCTCACCACATGTGCTGCTGCTCTAACATGTAATTAAATCCTCTAATCCTAAGGAATTAAGAAATTAAAAAGGAAGTTTGCATGGGTTTACTTGAAGGGTAAAGTTAAGGCTGTCCATTGAAAATGCATTAAAAACCTGAGAAGTCCTGGAAGTCCTAGTAATATTTATGTTTATGCTTAGCACACCAGCTAGATGGAATACATCCAATATTTACATATTAAATTAGAAATTCTTGGGTGTCTCCTCCTTTTCTATTGGATATACAGTAAGTACCATGATTACCCTCTTTATCTGGTACCCAGAGGGACGTGGTCTTGAAATAAAGTAATGAAAAAGGGCTGGTGGATATTAAGTTCTTAGGATTATTGGATGCTATAGCTCGTTTTGCTAAGTGCTGTTAAGAGATTTTTGAGGCTATTTTATAATGGAATAAAATAGAATTTTAAATAGGTATAAAATATATATAAAATCCTCATCCTGTTCATCATCACCATCATCATCCAGCCAGCACAGAAGAGCGCAGGGCTGCTCCTTGAATCACTTGGGACAAAAACCATCTGGATTAGCTGACTACTCCTGAGAACCACCCTGCCCACCTGCCAGCAGGTGACCCTCAGGACAGTCACCAGGACACCAGAGACCCCCACAGGCAGCCAGCCCACTCCAGCCCACCTGATGTCCTTGATGGTGGCTCGCTTGAGGGGGTCCACCTGCAGCATGTGCATGAGCAGCGTGGCCACGGAGCGGTTGAGGTATTCTGGGATGTAAAACACCCCGCCACGGATCTTCTTGAACAGGGTGGGGACGTGCTCATCATCAAAAGGCAGAGTGCCACACAGGAGGGCGTAGAGGATGACACCACAGCTCCAGATGTCCACCTCTGGGCCAGCATAGAGCCTGCACGAGGGCAAGGACAGGAGAAATGTGTCACCACCATCCTCTCCTCTGTCAGGGTGCAGTTGGGGGGACCCCCCTGCCAGCTCCACCAGGGGAAAAGCTCCAGCCCACAACAGGGATGCTCATGTGGTTCCCCTCAAACCAAATCTGCCTCAGCCAAAACTGCTCAGGGAAATGAATGGCAGAGCCAGCACTGGCTGCCCACACTCCTGTGTACAACCCTGCCTCCACCAAACTCTCCAAAAGGCCAAACCCAACATTTCCAAGAGCCCTGCCAGGCTGTTTGCTCCTCTGCCCCGAGGGCTCAGCCAGAAATTTCTGTTCACTGAATGAGGCAGATCAAACAGCAGCAGATACTCTGTCTCTGAGTGTTTATTTTTGGTCTGCTGGTATCTAAGTGCTCCTGCTTCTGACAAGCTGCCAAATGTGCTCTCTGCCATCACCAACCCAGGACACCCCAAATATACAGTTCTGCTGCTCCTTGTTTGGTGTGCTTATCTCTTTTTGCTACAACTGATGCTTCCCCAAAGATTTTGGGAGGCAACACTTCCCCTTGGGCTGTGAGGCCCTGCCAAAATACAGAGGTTGAAATGCAAACACAGAAGTCTCTTGGTGAAACCTCAGCATCCTGCACATGCTCCCCCTGAAAAGCATCACTGCAGACACATCAGTGTAGAAACCATGCTGGTCATGCACGTGGCCATTGTCTGAACACCCCCAAAACACTTGGTCTGCTTGTCCAAGGGTGAGGCTCTCCCTGCTGAGGCCAGGGACAGCAGCAAAGTCATTTTGGAAAGGCAGAGGATTAGCTGGATGCCCCCTGAGCCCTGCCTCCATGCCCAGCTCCCACAGATCAGAAGCCTGATTCTTTTGCTGATAACTGCACTGTGAGCAGTTTTTTTGACTTTTAAGTCCAAATGAGATGCACTTTCATGGCTCTGAAGCCTGAGCTGTCACACTCTACTGCTTCTGTGCTCTAGCAGGGAAGGCAGCAGGAGCCAGGAGTCAGCCCCCCCCTGCCCCACACACCCACCAGCAAGGCAGGGAGGGTGGATTGTGCCTGCCCCCCTCAAATGCAGCTCTCACACGCTGCTACAGTTCTGAGAAGAGGCCAGCTTGGCACATGGAGCAGGGGCATGAAACTCAGGCAGCCCTGAGACTGTAGGTGGGAGTGATGAGGGAGGGATGCAGCTGCAGCCAGTGAAAATGGGCAACATGGGGGCTCAGTTTTGGTTTTCCTGCTTACTTTTGTTGCTACTAAGCTGCACTGCCTGTACCCTTGGAACACTCGGACTAAATCCTTCTTGCTGGTCTGCCATGTGCCTTGTCTCCTACACAAACTGAAAAACATGTGTCTGGCCTTCACTGAAATGGAAATACTATGACTATTTTCTTGGAATCCCAGTAGTTTCTGGCTTTGTCCCCTTCTTGTCAATGAGGATTTACTTCATTTCACACACAGAGCTGTAGCCACAACAGGGTTTTTGGATGTTAGTCTAATTCCTAGGATGCTCTGCCAACACTTGCTCTGGTGTAAACAAGGATAAAATAACCATAATCACAGCAAACACATCCTGAACAAAATGTTCTATTTAAAAGCTACGCTTATAGGCAAAAAGACATTGGATTAGGAAAAATAAAGGAAGATTCAAAAAAAAAGGGGGCAGATAATGAGATGGGAAGTTTGAAGGACCATATAGAGGACCGAAAATTTGAAAACCTATATTTGCAATCCTTGCTAAGCTATTACAGAGAGAATTAGGGAAAAATGTACTTTCTATGTAATTTCTGTTCCTGACAGTAAAATATAGGAGGCAACACTTCTGTATCAACACGTGGAAGTCCAGTCCAACCTTGTGGAGTGTGTTCAACACTCCATGTGCTGTACAGATGTTTCATGCTGAGAGATGCAACCACACAGGAGGCTTGTCAATTCAACGAATCAGTTCAAAATAAAGCTCTGAATGTTGAACCTACTGCCATAGCCAAAACCCCAAGCCTAAGGAACCAGAAGACAAGTATTTTCAGTACAAGTGTTGTGAAGTAATTAAAGATCTTCCTGGTCCTTTTGTTAGTGAATGGTTTTCCTCATTAACACTGTGTTTTATATTGCAGGTGGGCAGGAGAGGAGGGGGTGGCCTGGAAAAGCCTTTCCACCTGGAACCTCACTATTTGCATCCAAAGAGTCATTTTCACCCTCTTTAATTAGCAATATAAACAGTCAACATCTGGTATTAATAATTCTTCCAATGTAAACACCTGTAGCAAAACACGGTTTGCTATTACAGCTACTGAGAAGTAAAATAACCAAGAAAACCTTCAGATCTTTGCCAACAGATTCACCCAAACATAAAATCCAGGTTGGAAGGATGCAGTTGCTTTTACTAGATGTGCAAAGCTGTTTCCAATACTAAGAACAAATTTAAAGCCCATGTGCTCACATAGAGTCTGATTAGAAATGGAATGTGTTACCTTCCAGAGATGACTTCAGGGGCTGCATAATTTGGGGAGCCACAGCTGGTGCGTAGAAATTCACCATCTGACATCATGTTGGACAGTCCTACAAAGAAAATGTTTATTACATACTGATTTTTGATTTGAAAGTCCAGCCATGGACTCTTCTGTGTCACACAGAGGAGAGGCAGGCAAGTGGAGTGGGATATTTGGAAGAGAACTGTTGATATAATTTAGATAGACCCCTCTGAGCTGATTTGAAAATTATTATTGTTGTTGTTATTATTATTGTTGTTGGGTTTTTTGTTGTTGTTGGGTTTGTTGTTGTTTGGTTGGGTTTTTTTCATACCCAACCAAGAAATATTCACTCCTGGCTAATTTTGCTCCTCCAAGTTGCAAATCCCAGAGCATGGAAGAAAAGAAACATAATTCATCCCAGAGCTCTTACTTCACATGGGAATTGGGTGGGGCTGTGACACGAGTAAGTCTTCAGAAGGATTTACATTGCTAGAAAGGACTCACCAGGACAGACTTGGTAGCCCGGGTATTTTAATGGATTTCAATCCATAATGCCACTTAAAGACTCCTGTTACTGCTTGTTGTAAAATGAACTGAGGCCAAGAGCACATGGCCAAACAGAGGGAGAACATGCACCAAAATAAACACACACAGCCAGCTCACCCCAAATTAGCTGCACCGAGTCTGCCTCAAAAATAAATGAGGTAAATTTTACGTCGGGTGATTACACTAAAACACAGCAGAGATTTACAAATTACTTCGCTGCTCCATTCTCAGTGCCAGCACAGAAGCAGCCTGCAACAAATAATCCCTGCTGCTGCAGGAAGGGCAGTGTCTGTAAGTGTGGGCTTTCCAGCTGGTGGTGGCTGGGGCAGCAGGCTCTGGGTTTTGCAGGGCGGCTCCACGGCCACGCTCCAGCGGCGCTGGCTGCGCCTCTGGAATGCTGCTGGGGTCACGTACCAAAATCAGCTATCTTTGCATTCATGTGTGCATCCAGCAGCACGTTCTCTGGCTTCAGGTCCCTGTGCACAACCATGTGCCTGTGGCAGTAATCCACCGCAGAGAGGATCTGCTGGAAAAGGCGTCGAGCTTCTGCCTCCTCCACCTGTGGGAACAGCAAAGAGAACAGCCCTGCAGGGTGGTGTGCATGCAGAGCTGGCGAGGGAAGGTTTGACTTAGCAAGGAGCTAAAAGCTTGCAGGGTGCAGAGAGAAGATCCCAGTGTGCCTGCGACCAGAAGCAGCAAATAAAGCAGATTTCTCACCCTTGCATTTAAAATGTGCCAGTGTTTGCAAATGATGCAGCCCAGAGATGAAAGGTGAGACCTCAATTCAGCTGAGCTGTCGACAAGTATTTAAAGGTGGCACCTATCAGACAATGGCCTGCTGTCCCAATGGGACTGGTACAGATCCAGAATGGACAAAACACCACAGAGGATGTTGCTGGGAGCAATTCCTCATGGACTTCCTCTGGAAGCAACAGGTGAAGCTGGAATACTGTGGTGATTTTAATTACCTGTATAGCTGTAAGGTTGTATGAGCCATATTAGAGAAACTATATTTAAAATTACTATTTTTAGTGACGAATTCCAAAAGTCTCTCTTCATGAAAAACTGAGTTTATAAATGCAGAGGGTCAGAAAGGATCCAAATCAGTCTCTGAAAAGATCTAGATGGCTAAAATGTGTGAGAAATCAGAACATAGAAAAGAAAATTGAGTCAGCTCCATCGACCATGGCACTACTCTAACGCAATTTACTGTAAATGTATTGATTTTGTAGCACAGAGAGGGAACATGTGATGGGCTGATCCTTCACCTGAACCCTTATTATGGATGTCCACTTTGGCCCATTTTTACCTCCTTGCCTGCAACTCCTCCATGGGGCAGACATCAGTGATTTTCTTTGTAACCAAAATCTCCCATTTCACAGGCTCAACCCACACCTCAGGTGATCTATACCCAGAGGGACTGCTGGCATTTGACAATGTTGCTCAGATAAGCCACATCCTTGAAAAGTCTTCAAAGAACCTGATGTGGAGCCAAGGGGGGGTCTGGGAGAGTTGAATGACTGGGGCAGAGCCCACACTGAGTGGTCTTCCCCTCCCATACCATAAATCTGCTGCCGAAACATGGGGCTTTTGACAGGCCACCCATCACTAAAAATCACAAAAATAAGCCAGTCTTCCAAATATTTGCCCTAAGCAACACATTACCTTGGATATTTTGGTTTGGGGATATGCCTGAGAACGTTGCTAAAAATCACACACAAGTTTCGTGCGAGCCAGGACGAGACACCCCAGATGGGGTTGCTGTGAAGCAACTTCTATTTTGGGCCTTAACCTTAACTGTGCTCCCTTGAGCAGTCATTTTGCTCCTGAACACCATCCTCTTCCCACACAAGTGTCTGGGCTGACTTGGGACTGGCACTTACACGTCCGTGCTTACAGATGTAATCAAACAGTTCCCCGCCGGACACGTACTCCATGACCATGAAGAAGTCTGTTGGTGTGCTGATGACCTGGTACCTTCAAAAAACACAAGCAGATTTAGAAAAAAAACCTAATTAAGAACAGGGAAAGGCTTTTAAACAGATTGTTAACTCCACATCAGTGCTACAAACAAGAATTTGTTTGGATCTTGCATTTGTAACTGCTTTCCACTTCTGAAAAGCTGTCTCTTGTTTCCAGTATAATCTTTCACTTGTCTGTGAAAGGACCTCTCTTCCAGACCTGTGATCTTCCTTCAGCCTATTAAATAATCCTCTGAAATATCTGCCAGGCAATCTTATCACATTTAGGACTGCCCTGACTTTCAAATTTCCATTTTGGGTAAAATCTGCAACAACAGCTTTAGAAATGAATGCTTGGTTAGCTGGGGGCAAGGAGAGGATCCATCTGGTTTCCCTCAGTCAAGAAAAAAGAAGATGAAGAACTCTAGGCACTAGAGAGAGCTTCTTCTGGATAGGTACAGAAACAAAAAGGATGCCACTCCCTCCAAAATTATTTTTCAAATATTAAAACCCTCTGTGTTCTAGAATGGGGAGAAAAAACCCCCAGAGTATCACCTTCAACTTGCAGATTTATTCTCCATTTTCTTTCAAAATGATCCCTGACTGCTGCAAAGGCATTTCAGTGTCCCAGCTGGAATAAACTGCCAGTGATCAGCTGAGGTCAATGCAGCCCCAGGAACTCACAGCAGCACCAGCTGGGACCTCCCTCACTTTTATTACAGATTCATTGTTTTGTTGTTGTTTGCTTCTTCTTTTTTTTTTTTTCCTTTCTTTTGCAGATGAATTTCTTGAATTTTTACAGCTGGGTTGTAATTTGAAACAAAGAGATTTCAGCAATTTTCAGAGGTTGGCAAGGGAACGTGGGATAGTCCCATAAAGACCAATAGCATCAACCTCAATTTTCTGAAGAGCTTTGAACCCAGACATTGAAGTTACAGTTAATTGCCCCAATATTTCTTTTACATACATTTAAAAACTTATTGAAAGAGGTTTGTGTGCCCCAGTCTTCTCACATCTTTATCACAGTATTTCATGAGTGCAACATGTACCATAGGACACAGGTATTGTCAAACTGGATTTAATTTTAATTGCTTTGACAAATGTGTGAACAGGATTTGACTTGCAGGATGCTGGGCACACAGCTGAGGAGCCTTGCTGGTGCTTTTTTCATGAAATAATACCAATCTGTTCTCCAATAAATCCATGGAACTGTGAAGTTACTCTAAAGTCAACAGCTGCTGCATGGTTAGTTATTTAACTGGAGAGAGAATTTGTTTTCCCTTGCCTCTAAGTCCCAGGTATTTGCTATATCTCATGCCAGCTTTAAGGCTGACCTAAATGTCAACTTACCCTTGCAGTTACCATTCAACAGCTTTCTTTTATAGGAATGCCAAAGATATTATCGAGTGCCTCATTAATGTGGGCTGGCTGCACAAACTGGGGATTGAGCAGGAATCCCAGAGGCTGCAGTGCAGGTGCTGATTTACGACCCAAACTCAGGTTCATCAAAGTGGCAACTTTGAAAACTTATGTCTGAATAATAAATTTCAAAAAAAAAAATGTTCTTTTAAGCTCTGGATAATCAGTGCATTAAAACATAAATCCTATTGACTGGAGGCCAAGGTTTCACTCTCAGAGCCTGACCATGCTGCAATTCATGGAATCACAGAATGGTTTGGGTTGGATGGGACATTAAAGCCCATCCAGTTCCACCCCCTGCCATGGACAGGGACACCTTCCACTATCCCAGGTTGCTCCAAGCCCCATCCACCCTGGCCTGGGACACTTCCAAGGATGGGGAAGCCACAGCTTCTCTGGGCAACCTGTGCCAGTGGATGTTCCAACACAAAAAATCTTGGCTAAACACATTTTTTACTGCTCTAATCCATCTCCTGCAACCCCGTTAAGTGTGTATGAGAGGTCTTTGTGCACAGAGGAGCAGCTGAACACGTGGCAGGGAGGGTACTCACAGTTTGATAATGTGAGGGTGCCGGAAGAGTTTCAGGTTTTGAATTTCTCGTTTGATCTTCCCCACCACATCCAGGCTGCGGATTTTCTGCCTGTTCAGTATTTTTACTGCTACTTTGTGCCCCGTCAGCTGGTGTTCACCAACTATTAGAGAGACAGAGAGAGAGAGAGAACATTGCAAAGTCACTAAACAGTGCAGCAGGATTCACTCAAGCAGTGTAGGACACTATAAGCAAAAAGCCACTTCTGAAGGGAAAAAAGCAAAAGATGGCGGTGTGAAATATTTTTAAATTTTTTTCTCTTCACTGTTTTCCCAGAGGAGTCATAGAGGCAGAAGAGAGGGGACTTATCTGCCAAAACCACTCCACTAAATAAAACAAAGTGAGTTGCTGGAGGAGGTCGTACCCCAAGCTAATTTGCAAGGATTTATAGCATGTAAAAACTAGATTAATCAGAAACAGACATATTTAAATGGCAGAGGAGAATCTCCACCATAACACACTGGTTGACAAAATTCCCCATAAATCCAGTCTTAAAACTGGACCATCACACTTCTTTTTTTAAAAAATGGTATAAGGATCTTCCCTGCCCAAAATAGGACTGCAGGATTTGCATTACTAAAATGAATGTCTATTTATACTCCCTCCAGCGTGCTTCTTGCTTTGATGACAAGCAGCAGGAACACTGCTGGACTGCAGGAGCAAATTCTGCTTTTAGCAAAGATACAAACTTCAATACGAGGTGTTTTTTTTAAATGCACTTGGTGCATTGAGATGCTGATGTTTGTCTCCTGTGTTCAGGGAAAAACCCATAACCACAAACTGGGAGCAGCCCCACTGCCACTGGGGGAATTGCACTTAATGATGTGAAACGAATCCAGCGTGGGGCTCCATTTGTTATCAATAAACAGACCACGCAAAAAATAAAAAGCTCCCAGGAAGTAAGATTTGTATTGAAGTTGAGAGCAGAAACTGCTTGAAAATGGGGTGTTTATATCCAAAAATGTTCTCAGACCATGAGCTGCCCCTTCTCAGCGTTTCCTAATGGGATATTCAACAGGGTGACACACAGATGGGTTCCTAAAGCCTGCACAGGAAAACCTGCTTGCATTAAATATTTGTGCTCTCTAATTAGGAACGTCGCCCTTCCAGTACTAACACACGGTGCAAGGAGTTAATTACTGCGAGCAAACCCTGTTATTACATTATTAGAGCCTGTAATTTGGGCAGCCCTAATGAGCTGATCAGAAGCACCCAGGGTAAGCAGGAGGCGTGAGAAGGGCAGGGCAGCAGCACTCAGGGCACGCCAGGTCACTATTATTAGCCACCAGATAAGACCTGCCAGAGATTCTTTCCTCAATAAGAGCATCCTAAAAATAAAACACTTTACTGCCCTTGAAAATTAAAGCACCACTTTGCATGTCCATTTTATTCCTCGTAATACTTAAAACTACTGGATGATGGAATGAAAATAAACTCAGCTTTGCAGCAGAGATGCAATTTAGGGATTAACTGAGGGCAGGAGGAGGCAGATAATTCCCCTTGTGCAGTGCAAGGAGAGTGCTGTAAATCATCCTGGGAGGCATTTTCCCTGGTGAATCCTTGGGGAGAGGAGAGCAGGGCAGTGCTGCAGGGAGGTAAAGCGAAGTTTTTTCATTGAACTAGGAGTGATTTCTGCCACCCTTTGTTTCAGGACAACACTTTCTGGCCTTGCCTCAGCATATGCTTTGAAAAATTTTTATTATACACTTGGGGGGAAAAAAAAGGGCCATGCCCAGAATGAATAATTATTGTTTTTAATACTGTTGCCAAATAGTTCATCCCCTTTCCCATCCGTGACAAACAATGTGTAACTCTGCAAAGGTTTCCTAGCACAAACACATTAATAATTAAAAATAAACAGCCTATTTTGTAATCCATCTTCTGCTTACAGTAAGCATTAGATACAGAGATATTATTGTTTCTGTCCCCAGTGACTTGTTAAGCCTCCTTGAACTCGGTGAGAGAGAGACAAAGAGGGAACAAAATTTTATATGTGGTGGGAGACTTTTAAGCCTTTGAGGGCTCTCTGTAGCTGCAGGCATTTTGACATGGGCAGTAAGGACAACCCTCCCTCTGCTCACAGAGTCACCATCTCTGACCCCCCAGGATCATCCCAGAAGTGAGGGGCAGGTCCCACGTCTCCCATAGGTATGGACGAGGATCCTCACCCCAAGGGTGGGCAGTGGTGGCCTTGCCTGGTGGTGAGGACACCTCCTCCTTCCTTCTCAGGTTAAAAAAGTAGAAAGGAGACACTTCTCATTTACTTACTTTTATAAAAGGAAAAAAAAAAAAAGAGGAAGAATAATGATTCTAGCACCCTGAGCACAGATAACAATTAAAACCCCGTGACAGCATGGGTTTTTTACCTCACTTTCTTTATCCTACCAGCTCAGGCAGCACAAGCAGTTAACACTTTTGCAAATGCTTCAGGGCAATGTAGAAGCTTATGGAGGGGAGAGGAAACTCCTTTCCTATCAGCTCTGCTGGCCCTTATCTCAGCCCAAAGTTAAAAATGAAATCCATCCAAAGCATATATTTAGCAATGCTGTATTAAAGCTGCCCTGGTGGCACTCGCCTTTCCCTCTCCTTCATCTGCTCAGTCTCCTTTGGTTCCTCCTCCCTCTGACACAAAGTTTGCCTTTCAGCAGCAATGCCACAGTGCCTGGGAAAAATGGGATCTGATCCCGACTGGAGCCTGTGGAGGTGCCACCACAACCAACATAAACACAACCCAAGCACTGAGGGACCACAGATCGGTCACTTTGGTGGGAAAGAAGCCACCAAGGCCCCCAGGGATGCCATGGGTGGCATCACATGGAAAAAAATATTGAGGTTACTCTGCTGGATTTTGACTGAAGCTCTCCAGGCTGCACCCACTGTGAACCTAGCTGTGTGAGGGCTGTGGTCACAGGAGAGCTTTTGGGGACCCACAGGGTGGGACATGCCCATGGAAAACACAATCTGTCTAATCTGTTCTTACCAGCCCTCAGGGAAGAACATGCCACCTCCTTCCTCCAAGGCTCTGCTAAACTCCAAATCCAAGATCTTCTCCACAGTTCTATTTCCGCAAATTATTCTTACCTTTGGCCTGGGGGACAGGGAAAATAACTATATTTGGTAAAAATGCTGTGTGGTAACTTCAAGCCTTGACATGACACCTCCTATCCATCTACCACATCAGCTCCTGCCACCTTCCTCTCTTCCAACAGATGCTGTGTCCTCATCACCATTTCCAGATGGGATTTCAGCACTATCACCAAAATCCTGCCCTCATCTGCCAGCCTATTTGCTCCCCTCTGCGCCTTGTGTGTACTTTCTGCAAATGAGATCAAGAAACTGAATGGGCTTAGAAGAAAACAGTTTCTTGCAGTGTTCAGCCACTTTTTAGGAAGATCAGTTCTCTGATGACCCAGCGAGTCAGGGACTTTTTCTGTCATGTCTCTGGCTTCTGATGGCTCAAAATGACTACTCAGCTCCAGCCATGAGTTCAAGCTCTGCTTCATACCCCACGTCACTAAATCCTCCCTTTCATTGCCATTTTCTTATTTCCTTAATAACAATAATCCTGAGCAACTGTAAATTACAATTTCTTAACTTTGAGGAGTAAGGCAGGAAAAAGTGCCAAAACCAAAGCTTTGTGCAAGGCAGAGTTTGAAGAAAACACATCAGCAACAAGAAATGTCACTGATGGCACCTGACTTCTTCCTGGAAAAGCAATTATTGTACCCAACACACCATGCTTGAATCAACTGACAAAAACCTCTTTACTTTTCTCATGTGAATACAAGTTTTTCTAAAGCTCAATTTGATTAAAATGCTGTAATTCTTCATAAATGGGAGATTCCATTTCTTCATTCCAGGTCCCAGTCTCAAGAACAGACTTCAACCTGTCAGTTGTAGGCAAAATATTAAGGAAAAAAAAAACATATAAAGGTACTAGTCATCTATAAAGGATTTTTGAGCTAGGAAACCTCTTTTATGTTATTTGAAATATTTCTTTGGAAAATGTCCATTTTTACCAAAGTCAGGTCATAGGTGGGGCAGGGGGTATTTGTGCTAGTTAAGGAAAAAACCACTATTGTTGGAAGGTTTAAATTGGTCTGCAAGGAAAAAAGACCCTGCCTTTAGAGCAGTTTTTGAGGCCTGCTAGTATACATGAGTGATTTAAATGGTCCTTACTGTTAGAAGTATTTATTCTGATAATTCTTTAGACAGTAAATTTGTGGTTTGGGATTAAACACAGCAATATATTTTTAGGGGCGTGATTAATGGTCACAGGTGGACTTTGCTGCAGTGGTTGTGGTGGTTTCCTTCATCTGCTGTCAATTTGGGTTTATTTTAAAACTCCAGGTGCTGAGGCCAGCCCCAGCCCCCCTTTGCCTGGCCACATCCTAGTGGGGTGGGGCAGCTGCTCCTCCAGCTCAAGCTAAACCTATTTCCTACTGGTAAACACAGCTAACACACTGAATTTTGTTGGGTTTTTTTGGTTTTTTAGTATCTTGCTTAAAAAATGAAATTTCCATGTAATGGCAGAATTACAGGGAAAAGAAATACAAATATTTGCAAACCTCACAGCCAGGTAAAGCAAAGCTGGTGCCTTCAGGATGTCAGTTGGCTGCTCTGGCATGACTGGCCAAGGAATCCCTGTCTGGAACCCCAACCTGACACAATCTCCCCCATGCTGCAATCCTGGAACAATTTGGGTTGGAGGAGACCTTAAAGCTCATCCCATTCCACCCCCTGCCATGGACAGGGACACTTTCCACTATCCCAGGTGGCTCCAAGCTCCATCCAACCTGGCCACGGACACTTCCAGGGATGGGGCAGCCACAGCTTCTCTGGGCAACTTGTGCCAGGGCCTCCCACCCTCACAGGGAAGGATTTTCTTCCCAATATCCCATCTAACCCTGCCCTGTGTCAGTGTGAAGCCATTCCCCCTCGTCCCACCACTCCACGCCCTGCCAAAAGTCTTTCTCCAGCTCTCTTGCAGCCCCTTTAGGCACTGCAAGGTGCTCTAATGTCGCTTTGGAGCCCTCCCTTCCCCAGGTGAAGCCGCAGCTCGCTCCTCCCTGCCCG
>NW_008238126.1:6626591-6646854 GCF_000691975.1 Corvus brachyrhynchos | reverse complement strand
CGGGGGGCGGCACCTGCCGGGGGGACGCCCTCCCCCAGTGACACTGTTCGGGGGTGTATTCTCTATTGCCATGCACCTGCCGGCGTGACATCCTCCCCCAGTGACACTGTTCGGGGGTGTATTCTCTATTGCCATGCACCTGCCGGGGTGATACCCTCCCCCAGTGACACTGTTTGGAGCGTACATTCTCTGTTGCCATGCGCCTGCCGGGGGGTGACACCCCTTCGGAGCAGCATCTGTCACAAGGGACATGGTTCTCCGGTGGCACTTTCCGCCGGGCTCACCCTCGATTGCCATGCCTGGGGGTGACAGCCTCCTCTGGTGGCACTGTCCTCGGGGTACACCCTCCCTGCCTGCAGTGACATCCTTCTTGGGGTGGTGCCACCCTTAGGCTCCGCCCTCCTTCGGGGTACACCTGTCTGACGTGGGGACACGGTCCTTAGAGCGCACCCTCCTTTTGGGGCACCCTCCTTGTGGTGTGCCTGGCTTGGGGTGGCACAGGTCAGAGGGGTGCTGGTGGCACCCTCCTTGGAGTGACACCCACCCGAGGCTCACACTGTCCTTGAGGCACACCCTGCTCTGCCTGTGAGGGATGTCACATCTGCCCGGGGATGCACCCGTCAGAGGGTGGCACTGTCCTTGGGGACTGCTTTTGATGCTGTTTCCTTGGGTTGATCCCTCCTTTGGGTGACACTGTTCACGAGCCAGGGGAGTTGCTTTTGGCACAAAGAGCACATCCCCACAGGAGGGATGCTGGGCATGAGAGGCAGGGCCCCAAATGCACCCCCTGAGGCCCAGCTGTGCCTCGGGCTGGGAGACAAGGTGCACTCAGTGGACAGTTTCAGCCAGAATTCCAGAATATTTCATAGTAAAAGCAGGATGTTCTCCCTCATCTAAGTAGAACATAAACTTTGTCTGGACCTCATGAATTGTTCATATAAAAAAAAAAAAAAAAAAAAAAAAAAAAAAAAAGAATGGATGCTCATCCCAAAGAAGGAGCACAGCTGAGCACCAAAATTGGCATCTAGCATATCTGAAAAGTGGTCCTGCCACGTTTTAGTAGCATTAATTTGTAGCTCTTTGTTTCTCATTCAGCTGCATGAAGTAGCAGAAGGCAGTCACAAATGCAATCTGTGCTCCAAGGTAATAAAGAGCTGTTTGGGAAGCTGGAACAGTGTGCGTAAACACAAGGTCCGTGATAAAATAATGACCAGCCTATGCAACTGTGCTATCATAAATAATAAAGTGGCAACTTAATTCAAGAAATCCAATAACATGAATATCTAAAATAACAAGCTGGGGGTAGAACAGGAAGGTTGCTGTAACACAAAACCGTTTGTAGTGTAATGAAACCATCTCTGTTCAACCAGAACTATTGATGTACGTGAAGGCATAAGAGAAACAGCCCTTACAACCAGTAAGCTTTGGATAAGACAGCAAAGCTACAATCTCCTGGAACGCCTGAGAAAGCTCTGCCTTCTTCAGGCAGCTGCAAAGTTGTCAGCCCATGCAAGCCTTTACCCTGCAAGCTCTGGGCAGCTCTGCTCTGTCTTTGGGGTTTGTTTGATCTCCACTTCCAGTCCTGGCAAGCCCCGGCTCTGTCTGAATGAAACACAAAGAGGTGTGAACTCGAGTGGTGTTTGTTTAATGGTTAAACTAATATGTTTAACAAGAGCTGCTGTATGGAGATGCACCCTTTTGCTGTCATGCTCGTTTCCTGAAAGCTGGTCACTAAATCTCAGAGCAAGCTGATGTCATGAGTGTTTCCACTGCCCGTTGACACAGAGGAGCTGCCTACTAGAGACATCAAATTAATATTAATCAGGTTGTTCACTTACAGGGTATGTTTTGGGGGCCTAAGGCTTACAGGAGACTTTTCTTGGCAGCAGGGATGTCCCCGGGTGGGTGAGTGCCTTCCACCCTCCCCACTGTTGGTGAGAGCTGAGAGCAGAGTCTGGGATGCTCCTGGAAAGCAGTGCCAGGGCTCAGGCTTGAGAATGTTTACTTAATTTCCCTCTGGCTTTAAAGAATATGCATATATGTGTGTGTATCTCTATCATGGGTACCTCATTTGCAGACACGGGGGAAGGGAGCTGTGCTGGCAGGCAGGAGCTGAAGGGTCTCGAGGAAAAGGCTGGGTGGGGCGTGTTGCTAGGAGATGGAGACTCCGGTGTCTGGCAAAGTGGCGTTTTTATTTTTGGTGCAGATCACACAAAATGGTATTTGATTGTGAAGCAGGGTAGAAATCTCTTCTCCCTGCTTACATTCGTCTCTGAATGATCTGGTTTTGTAGTAGCATTGCAGCTTATTTAAAACACAAATCGAGTGTAGACTGTGTGTTGTTCAGTCCAGCTGGAGGCTGGGTGTTTGCAATCTCCAAGAATTTTTTCTCTTTCTATTTCTTTTTCCCTGCTCATTGAGAAATGCCCTGTCTGAGCAGCAGGATGTATGTCTCTCTTTAGGGGAGGGCACCCTCACATGCCTCAGGTTCCTCTGTGGCCAGTTTTCCCTTGTTTTTTCAGACACTGCAAATTAGCAGTCAGTTTTTCTGGGTTTGAGCTTATTAAATACATCCTGCCAGGCCTTGTTCTCTCTTGATTTGCTGCCTGTGCCTCTTTTACACCCCAGTGCCAGCCAGGACCCCGCCATCCAAGCTGGCTGCACGTCCACCCTCCTCATGGGCAGGGACTGTGTGATGGCACGGGGAAAGCTGCCATGGAATACCTTCACCCTCCCTGGTGTGCTTCCAGGGCTGGATTTACAGGAGAAATTCAGTCTGAGTGCTAAAATCATGTGGAATATTTTTGCACCCTTTTGTGGGATGCAGGAGTCCTGGGCAGAAACACGGGTCCCTTGCAGCTCCCACAGAGGCTTTGCCACATGCTCACATTTTGCTGGTGCTCCTCTCAGGCACCAAGCTGCCTTCTCTGGACATTCAAGGGGATTTTTTTTGGAAAAGCAGCAGGATGCTGAAGGGCTGGGAGGGCAGCAAAGAAAAGCTGGGTGCTGCCTGTTGCCACGCTGGCTTCAGCCACCATCATGAACCTACAGAAGGGTTTGCAGCTGAACATCTCAAGTTGTGTCCAGCCTCCCACCTCAGCACCCTGCCCCTTTCACCACATTTGGGTGCTGTATTTTTCCAGTTCAAAGTGACCAAAAAAATGCCAGAGATGCTGTGCTTCTGTTAACACAAAAGCTCAACGTCTGGGGCGTGCTATCCAACCCTTGTAAGTGCCCTAAATCTGTGGATTTCCAGCAGGATTTGTATTCTGTTTGTTTTGGGAGGATATAGTTAATGAGATAATGCAGCAGCGGGTAAACCATGACATGTGAAATGGGTTTTTTTGAATGCTGGAGAAACTGCATGCATCAGAGGCAGCTTATGCACATTAGATTTGTAACCAAGCAATTCCCATTTATATTATGTAAGTGATGTCATTTATCAAACTCCACGTAGCGGCCAAGAGCAGATGTTGAACCATTTGTGCTACAGAGCTGGAAATTAACTTTTCTGGGGGTTATTAAAATTATTAGTTATTCAAATACAATCTTGTGAGCGCAATGTAATGGAACAACAAGAAGTGTAATTCCAAAAATGTAATGGGTGTGGGTCCAGAGGCTATTACGGCCTCTTGTTGGTATTGGGTGAAAACCTGTGTGGCACTATGTGATGCTTAGGTGGGGATGTGAGCTGAAAACTCTGAATGAGAGTGGGGAAGGAGTGTGGTATTTCTTGCATTGAAAATAGAACATTTTAAGCATGCACATGATAAACATCCATTTCATGAGGAGGCTGCTGAGGAGAGACCACCTGCCGGTGCCAGCACTGGGTGCACAGCACTACCCAGCACCTAGAGAAGAACATTATTTCTGAGAGGATTACTCCTACATGAGAATGAGACTTCTGGATAAGATTTTATTAAGGGCACAAATGAGTAATTGGATTCCTCAAGCCATTAGAATGTAACAGTAATGAATTCCTGCTATCTTTTTATTTGCTCTGTGATTAGTGTGATGGTTTGGTTGGGGGGTTATTTTTAAGGCAGATAGTTGTGGTTGGACTCTATGATCCTTGAGGTCTTTTCCAACCTTAACAATTCTATGATTCTCCACACACTAGTCCTTTTTGTGCAATCACAGAATCAATCTTTTAGGCTTTGTCCATATATGAAGCCAAATATGGGTGTGAGGTGAGCTAAATGGAAAGGTCAGGGGGTGTTTTTTTTATTTTCATGCAGTCTTACCCTCCTTTTCTTTACAAGATGTGCGCACTACATTTCCTACAGAAACTTTGTAGCCTCAGCAGCAAATCCTGGAAGATAACTTGTAGCAGGGTGAAGGCAAAATCAGTGACTCTGTGAGCTGCTTGTAGCATTTTTTCCAGTGGCTTGCCGAGTATGTTTTCTTTTAGGGCATAATCTGTGAGATAATCCCAGCTCCACTGGGAAAGCACTTACTGCTGAGGAGGAGTTTGAAGTTTATCCTCACCCTTCACTTTGCACCCATGAGCATCTATTCCAGGGACAGACTGAGGAAGAGTTTAGGCTTTGGTCTGCTGCCTGTGCATAGATCCAGCCTTTTTTGCCCTTGATATGAAATGCTGTTTAAAGATCCGTGACCTTGCAGCCTCAGTCCTCTCTTCCCTTGCCTCGTCTGAAGTGTTTCCTGCACCAGAGCACTGCAGCAAACAGGGAGGAACGGCATGTTCTCCACATCCACACTGGCCAGGGCAAGAATAGGGCTAAAATTAAACCACACACAGATGGCATGAGACGGAGAAATACTTGAAGTGAGGCTTACTGAAGTGTCAGAATCTGTTATTTGGACGGGACTGTGGAGTGCAGATGTTCCTGCCTGGGGTGGAGGGATGCTGCAGCTCAGTCCCTGCACGTCCAGTGCCTGCTTCATGTCTCAGCCAGGACCTCAGGATTTCAGCTCAGCCCCTGTGGGATGCTGGGCAAGCTGTCAAGGGTTCCGTGGAGTTAAGGGTTGGAGTGCCCAAAGCAGGAGAGATGGAGCTGAGCTAGAGCTGAAAAATCCCCATCCAAACCACTTGGCTGCTGCCAAGCCCTAACGTTTAAGTGGCTTTTATTTTACTTTTGCTTTCAAGCTCCCCACCTGGGAATCTGCCAAAAGTTAGACCTCTCTCATTAACCCAAACTGCTCCACTTTTAACAGGGCTGAGCTGTGAGGTCACAAAGCCCAGAACAACCCTTGGAGCTGATGTTCTTCTGCATCTAAGGAGCATCTTTAGTGCCTTGTGGTAGCTGCGGTTCAGGACACAGCTTTACCTGGAGGAAATCAGGAGTTTTAGTTCCCATTTCCAGTTACGTCAACATATCACCTTCAATCACCATTTTTTAAGTAAACCTAGGTATTATATTATTTTTATTTAGCCCTCAATCTGTCTATGTTTCAGTTCCCCATCCTCGTAACTCATTCCTTCTCCCCGCCTGTGTCTGAGAGGGCATTTTAGGCTGGAAACTCTCAGACCTGCTCTGAAAAATGTCTGTATTTATGGCAGGGCATTACACTCGGTGGCAGGCTGTGAGTATGATGAGTTGGCTGTACCTTTGACAGATTTGTCCCCGCTGTTGTCCCTGGGCCGGGCCGCAGCACATAGTCCTGTTTGTGTGTGTGTTTTTAATAAGCATGTTGTTTCAACTGAAATGCCTCTCTCTCCCTGGCCCTGGCACTCTCAGGGAATCGCTCTTGCCCTCTCTCATCACAGTGGCAAACTGAGAAAGGTTTCCTTTAGTCAGCTGGGGGAGAGGAGGAGGATTTATGAATCGGAGAAACACATTCCTGATGCGGAATAGGCGCATTCCCCCTCCCCCCCCACTGCCCCCCGCTCAATAAAAGCACCATTTGTGTGGCAAATAGCCAAAGGTTTTATGAATACAGCACTTACTTTCTCCAGCTGCTAGAAACCTTCCTCAAATATGAATTAAAATTAAAAGCCTTGCTAGACACTTTTAGCGCTCATAATTCTGCTATTTTTGGTCTGCGGTGGGGAGTTCTTGCATCAGAAATCTTGGTTGGAGAGGCTTGAGTGGCTTCTTTCAAATATTATTAAATTGAAAAAAATATCTGGAAGATGTATGACTTTAAATAATCTCCCACATTATAAGGCTCATCAGGAACTTGATGTGATTATGTCCCTAGAGCTGATGCCTCCCTCGCTGTTATGGCTGTGAAATTCTGTCTCTGATATTTTATGGAGGCTTCCCCTTCCTTCAGAAGCCATTGGGGTGAGTTCTTGAGGAACTGGTCCAGTTGAGATTAAGTATTTTTAATAAATCAACTACTGGGGGAAAAAGATTGAGACGATTCCGTGCATAGGAATGTCTTACAGGTTTTGAGAAAAGCATTTTAGGTTCCATCATGGGAATGAGTTCTGGTAGGAGATGTGGGAAACCACAGCAGCATTAGCAAGATGGTTGATTAAAAATCAAATTAAAAATCCATTTCTGACAGCAGAGTTTTTCCCCCTCCCCCTCACCCCCTGAATATACTTTTGAGAGAGCAGCCTGAATAACTTTGGATATCCACAGTCAGTGACAGAGGGATCACCTTCCAGGAGGGAACGGGCTCACACTGTGGCCACAGGCTCATCAGGGCCTTCCCAAACATTTTGTGCATCTGTATTCCAGCCATGGGACAGCCAGCAAGGCAAGGAAAAATGTCTGGACAAATGAAAAATCTCACTCACTCAGATTTTGAACATGAATCAAGAAAATGTGTCCGGGAGTGGAATCTAGCTGTGTGTAGGTTGCAGTGGCATGAAGATGGAGTGGGTGTAAGTTGCAGACATTCATTGAATGGTCTCTCATATATTTCTAGACCTGTGCACAGCACGGAGAGGTGGAACTGAGAGCAAATCTTCCCTTATGAATCAGGATGGCGTGGCAACAGGATGGCTCGATTTATTTGCAAGTTTATTTGCAGGAGAAGTAGAGATTTTCCACTTCTGCCGCATCAGCCTGAATCCCAACCAGATCAGAGATAAATTGCAGAGCCTCCTAGAGACGGAAAATTAGCCAAAAGGGCCATCAATGCCTTTGCATCGGGACATACACTCAGAAATTCCGATTTTTGTTGACTGCCAGGAAAAGTGTGTGTTTCCCTCATCGCACATCAATCCTGGTAGGATCATCTTTGAGGATGAGAAGTTCCATGTCTGTAACGGCCGTGCAAAGGCTGCCACTAAACAGATTTTGATTCCATGACTGGCATTCCAGGGTGGCTGTGAGCTGGAGGCTCATCCAAGGCTGCAGCAGCGTTGTCTATGTGGGTCACCGAGCTCGGCACGGCCGCGGTGGGGAATGTGTGAGAGCTGCCGCGCTCATTTGGAGAGGAGCCTTAATTATCCAGAAGCTCTGATGAGAAATAATTGCTAAAGGCCTCAGCACAAGTTGCCATTGTCCAAGTTGTTGTTGTCCCTCGGCTGCTCCCTGGGAGTTTTGTGCAACCAGGTTTTCCCTGGCGTCGATGTAGCCTGGAATTCCTGTGCATCCAGAGGGAGGTGAGACCTCTTCCATGGGCAGTGATGATCCATCAGCTGAAGTGGGGGAACACTTCACAGCACAGCAACCTGACATGTACAAAACCCTCTCAAATGTGTGTGCAGACACCAGCTTGCAGCATTCCTAAGGGAAATTCCCCTCCAACCTGTGTGTCCCACTGCCATGGAAAAATTGTAAAGAGTTAGGGCCAAAGGGCCAAAGCCTCGTCACCAAAAGGACGTTACTCTTATTTTACCAATCAGAAGATAAACCACAAACCACGCATATCAAAGGGTCTTTTCCCTGTTTCCCAGGCTTCTGAGTTAACCTCTATCCCATGCTTTCTTTACTGACTCAGCAGTGTATTGGGAAAATAAACCTAAATTTAACCATCCATGTTAGAAACAGACAACTCAAAGCCTCTTCCATGAGAAATAACAATCTTTTGTCTCTGTTTTGTGTTCCTAAGCAGCAGCCTCATGACACCCTGACTAGATGTGTGCAGCAGTAGTGCTAGGTAGTCAGGGATATCATATTTTGCTTATGCTGTATTGTGTGTTTGTGCATTAATTTAATTTTACAGTCTTGCTATGGCTGTTTTTATAAGCAGGGATATCATTTTACTTGTGTCCTGTTATGAGTTTGTGCATTAGGATAATTTTCCACTTTTTTTTCCAATGCCTGCTGAATGCAGTTGGCTTTTCCCATGGACTTCAGCGTATGTTGTGTCAGGAATTTACTGATTGATTTGAGAAATGCTATATTGGAATAATCCTGCAAATATTTTCTAACCAGCTCATGTGATACCAGACATCATCCTACAGTAGCATTTTTGGCCCGTTCTCGTGCCTTGTGTAAATGAAAGCGATTTTCACAGCTGGCCTTCCCATCAGTTGCTCCTGCTGCCTCAAGATTAGATCTCCTAATCTGGTTTTATCATTTCTGTCAGTCAGCCATCCTGGTTTAATCCCTCCTGCTCTGCTAAGGCCATGGAATGCTTCCAGCCTGAGGATGCCCTCTGGGATGGGAGCCCTGGGGCTGGTGTGGCCGTGGGAGCCGTGCTTGCATTCTCTGCAGAAGTCTTTGGAGACCTGCTCTCAGATGAGAATCTTCATTTTTCACAGCCCACTTGAGTAGAAATCAAAATGGTTTTGCCAAGTTTTCTGGTCCGGGAGGGAAAATCTGGAAGGCGCAGATGTAGGTGGAATCTCGTGGGCTTCCCCTGAGAGCCCTACACCAGCACGTATCACTGTGCAGGAATTACAGTGACAAAGCTCAATTAGTACAAAATGAGGTCTCATTGGGTCCCTCAGTGACATATCTGGACCAGGCTGGGTGTGTAACAAGTAGGAAACAACAGATGACTTTGGGCCTTGTAAATGTGCACATGGAAATGGAGCCCTGCTGTGTTCCCCGACCATCTGAGCCGCACATGTTCAGCAAAGGTGCTTGGGATTTGGATCTTATCTCTGCATGGGAGGAGTGGGAGATAAAGCTGAAGGGCTTTCCAGACAAAAGGAACTTATCGAGTAATACTGAGAGCAGACGGCGCAGAGCCAAGCTCGGATTTGGCCCTTGTTTGAGAGGAGAGGAAAGAAACTGTGGCCAAGGATCAGCTGGAAAACCATTTAACCCTCCCTGAGACTGAGCAGCAGCTTTGCTGAGAAAGTCTGATTTGGAGTACAAGCATGAGAAAAATAAAGAGAGCAATGACTGATATAGTGATTGACTGCATGTCTTGTAGGACAACCTGCAAACTCGGCTGCTGAAGGTTATCCCACGTGTGATCATGGGCTCTGATGAGGTAGAGCTCAATATGAGGGGTTATAGTGGAAAAAATGCTGCTTCTGATCCTTTTCACCTCTTCTGACGTGCCTTTTCCTTGCCCTGCCTGCATCTCAAATTCTGGTTTAGGGATTAGGTTTGTTAGGCCAAGTAGAATCAGAGGGATTAGCTGAACAAATTAATGCATCCTAACATCGAGGGGGTTTTATCTGTAGAATTCCTCATTGTTTCTTACATCTCAGTCATCTGGCCTCCAGCTCATGCTCTACATTCACTTGACCATATTTGCTGTGAGTCTTTATTCTCAGTTTATAAACTGCCCAGTCTGACTCTTTTCTTCCATTATTATTTTTTTGAGCTGTCCTGCTCCTCCTGAAGGTCCTTGAATGCATCCAGAGGAGGGTAACAAAGCTGGAAGGCATATCCTGGGAGGAACAGCTAAGGATGCTGGGCTTGTCTCAGATTGCTGGGGCATGGAGAGGGAGGTGCTGAGCTCTTCTCCCTGGTATCCAGTGATAGAACATATGGGAATGGTTCAGCCAGGGGAAGTTTAGACTGGACATTGAGAAGCATTTCTTTGCCAGGAGTGTAATTGTGTTGAGGAATTGTGTTCATAATAATAAATGATAAACAAAAGGTGTCTTCTACTTTTTCTCCTTTCTAAAGTGATTGCAGCTACTCTGGTGAGGCATGGTAGATGGGATTTTTGGCTAATCGCTGCTTATGCAGTTTAAGACAGGTTTGGGCTCTTCTACAGGGATTCCCCACCAGTGGTTTAAGTGAACTGATTTAGCTGTATCATGGCTAAAAGGAAGAAATGGAAACCAGACCCCTCTCATGCTTAGCTATGCAGTGAAATGACTCTGGATGGCCAGACCTTCACTCTGAACTGCACATGAAACCACTCACCTCCTCTGTCTTGCAGAAGAGCTGTGACATCTACACAGGGTTTGAATTCCATCTCTCTCTTCAGTCCACGGTAACCAACCTTTTATGCAGGGTCATGATGCAGGATGTTCTTGGGTCTCCACGTGCAGTAGGAGCAATTTTTACTCTTAAGGCAGCCCTGGTGCTTCTTGAGCCCTACTGAAGAAAGCCTGTGGGGTTTTTTTTGTGGAACTCATCGCTGGAAGTCTGGATTCCTTGCTGCTTATCTTTCATTTGCAGTCCAAGGCTTTCCTGATTTTATGAAGGATGAGGCTCTGTATAATCAACACAGTTTTCAGCACAATACGAAACACAACTCCATACTAGCTCCTACGAAGAAAATTAACTCTACCTCAGCCAAAGCCAGCACAGAATCCTAAGAAAAATCCCACAAGAACTAATCTCATATCCCATCCTTCTCCAGCGGCAAAGCAGAGGTTTTAGGTCTGCCTTCTTTGACATAAACACTGAGCAGTGTCTATTAAGACAACTTTCCAAAACGAAACCCCCGTGAAAACAGAAGGAATTGTGTATGATATTTCCAAGGGCAAAAATGAGACTCATTGCTCAGTGAGAGTCATTTCAGTATTCAAGATATGCAAACCTGTGGGACATGTACTGATGATTACTTGATATTTCCCAGTTATTTTTAACTGATGTATCATCTCATGTAAATCTCTTTTTTAAGATTCACATTCATTTCATAAAATGCAGAGTAGCTCGAAGAATAGAGCGCCTGGAATCTTGATTCAGGCAGCTTTTTATCAACTTTTGGAATTCAGTAAAAAACTAAGGAGAAATTAAGGATCTGTGCCAGAGAAATTGGAGATGTAAACAGCTGCTGGGCTGCCTTTTGCATCCTGTAGGGAGTTTGTCTGCTTTTTATAGCAGCTCTTGTCACCTAACACAGAGGGATTTCGAGCCACAGCTTGGGATCCCTCAGCACTGTTGCACAGCAGTCAGCTAATAGAAGACATTGTTCCCTGTAATGTAATGCTATTATTGTTTCAACTATTTTGTTCAAGGTCTTTAATCTCTCCTCATGATCATCCCCTTCTGCATTTTTAATTATCGATGCTTTACATGAAGAAATGCTGAAGTGTGAAAGATTAGATAAGGAAACATCCAGCATCCAGCAGCCCTTTGCTCAGAGGGGCTGTGAACAGGGCTGTTGCACTGATTTGTTAAACCACAGCCTGTGTTTTATCAGCAACACACACACCAAATGCACTAAGCACAGCAAATAAATACAACTCCTAACAGGAAAGAGACCCCTTTCAGCATGGTGCTTGTTCTTGCTGGCTCATGTGAGAGAACAAAAGGAGTGAGATTTTTTTGTAAATGAGGAATGATGGAATTAATCTATGAGAACAAGATTAGGCTCGTTTTGATCTGGGGGTGGCTGGTTTGCTCCTGATTCAGGGCGATTCCTGAGCTGTCACACAGATGGGCTCAGCCAGCACCCCAGGGAGAGGGCAGTGCTCAGGGGGCTGCCTTGGGACCCTGTTCTAAGGGCGAGCTGACTCTGGAGAGGAGATGCAGCTAGCACACCCTTAGGATCTTCTCCTGTGCCCTCAGGCTGGGGATTCCAACCATGCCCTGTAGAGACCATGTTACATTCCAATGTAAGTGGTGAGACTGGCTCTGCCCATGCCCTGTTGTTTTCCTGCCCAGAGCTACTGTGCATAAATGCACCTGTTTCTGACAGATTTTGCTTCATTTTATCATAGAACAATTCCTAAACAATTTAAGCCAAGCTTTACTGTGGCAGGTCTAAGCCGAAATGAAGTCTCACTACTCTTCTCTGCAGGTTCACCTGAGGTTAATCTTCAGAGTTTTCCCAGGTGCAGGTTCTGCTGTTCCTGATGTGTTGAATGATGTTGGGCAACATCTACCAGCATCTCCAGCTGCCTGGGAGGTCTGTTCTCCCTTAGATGGGGACTTAAAAAATTAAAGAGAAAAGACATTTTATCAGGGCCTGTTGTGACAGGACAAGGGGTAGTGGTTTAAATTAAAAGGGCAATGATTCAGACTCGATACAAGGAAGAAATCTTTTTATGATGTGGGTGGTAAAACACTGGCAACAGGTTGCCCAGAGAGGTGGTGGCTGCCCCATCCCTGGAAGTGCTCAAGGCCAGGTTGGACAGGGCTCTGAGCAACCTGGAATAGTGGAAGATGTCCCTGTTCGTTGCAGGGGGGTTGGAAGTAGATGGTCTTTAGGTTCAACCTAAACTGTTTTACAGTTCTACAGTAGCCATGGCCTCATTTAAAATCTTCTTGTCCTGCAGAAACAGGGGAGGAAAGGGCACACATGGGACTGTAGGTAATATGTCGAAGACACAAGGTAGTGTGCACAGCATCTTTAAACAAATTGGAGCTGAGTGTTGCTCCAGAAGCCCAACACAAACATTCCTCTTGCTGGTGGGTGATGGAGCAGCCCTCTGCCTTGTGTCCTGCCCTCTGTTTGTCCATTCAGGACACTCTCCAGCTACTCCTCCTCTCCTCAGGCCAGGGGTAATTGCAGCTATTTCGCAGGCAGCACTACCCAGTGGGTTTTCTTAAATACCCTGCAGGGCCTGGTCTGACCAAGATCAGTCGAGCAGGTATGTTCTTCCCACATTAAAGCCAATTAACTTTGGATGGGGATGAGTGAGAGCAACATTTAGTCCAGTTTTGCCTTGGATTGGTTCACGCTGGCTGAGGCTGAGTCTCACATCTTTCCTGGAGGCAGAGCCTCCTGTACGTGTGAAGGCCGGGCTTACACGGAGCCATTAGAGCAGGGCAGGGCTTTGATCTCAAAATTGCACCACTTGAAACTGCAGATGAAAACACTGAGTTAATAGAACAGCAGGCAAGCCTGCGAGTGAATCATTTCAGCTTCTCCCAGAGCAGGCTCAGTCCCTGTGCCTCTGAAGCAGGGGGCAGGAGCCATTCCAGAGGCACTGGAATGCTCCTGAGGGCCTCGTAGCAGCAGGAGCAGGGACGTGCCAGCTTTGGCAGGGCAAGATGCCAGCAGAAGCAGAGGAAAGCAGGGCAAGGGGTGGGTGGGAGTGTGCCACAGCTCCTGGGGAGCCACGGGGAGCTGTGATGGAGCAGCTCTGTGCAGCCTCCTGCCCTGGCCCCGAGCCGTGGAGCCGCTGCAGCCGGCACAGTGCCCAGGCAAATTCGGCTGGCTCCGCGGCCCAACGCCATCCTGCAGCTCCCAAACCAGACCTGACTTGCTCCCTGCCAGCTCCTGAGCAGCCTGAGCAGGGTGGATAGACATGCCCTGGGGATATGTCTGCATTGCAGTGCAGAGGTGAGACCTGGGCTGGGTGAGACAGACCTGGGCTCGTCCTTGGGAGCCATGGAGCACCCAGAACATGGGAGGTGTGTGCTCCTGGGCTCTGGGGCGTGGAGGAGGAGGGGAGTATTTTGCCTCAGAGAGTCTCATGATGCTTTTGGGGATTGAGTCTGGGTGGCAGAAGGACTTTATGCACTGGCATGTGCTGTGCTCACCAGTGGGGTGGCCATTCTGTAGAGATAACACAGAAAAATCACTAAATTATGGGATCATTTAGGTTGGAAAATCCCTTTGAGGTCATCAAGTCCAGCCACTGGCCCAGGACCACCAAGGTCACCACAAAACCACGTTCCCACGTGCCACATCTACACGTTTTTTAAATCCCTCCAGGGAGGGTGACTCCATCACTGCCCTGGACAACCAATTCTGACACCTGATAAAACTTTGGGTGAAGAAATTTTTCCTAATATCCAATGTAAACCTCCAGACCAGCAGAAGTGGACAAAATGGTAGTGCTGGAAAAATAGACTGCCCTCTTCCTTAGGGTGCCTTGATCCTGGGATTTGAGTGAGGATCCTCAGCCCCTGCAACCTGGCGATTGGACAAACCCCAACCTTTCAGCTGGGTGGTTCATCTCCAGGAAACCAAAATCATCCAAACAGATTTTAGATGACTCCAGAAAATACTGCCTTCTGGAGGTGTCCCATCTCCTGAGCCTGTGCTGCTAATGCGGTTGCTTATTTCTGAAATTCTTCCGTATTAGAGACAAAGGGGGAAAAAAAGGTAGATAAAGAAGTGGTCAGAAGAAATTTTATCAACCCAAATCACAGGTGATTTTCAGTGGAATCTTGGGAAATAAAGTCTGGCATGAGCCAGCAGCCCCTGGAAGAGGATCGGAGATGATTCCTCCAGGCACCTGGGAAGCTCCTCTGCTCTCAGCACTCAGCACTAGATGGCATCCAAGGTGGGAATTCGGGCTCCCAAATGCAGTCCTGGGCTCTGAAATTATAATTGTAGCTGAATTAAAAAATGAGAATCCCATTTGGATGAGGGGGAAAAAAAAATCAAAGGGCCAAGGAGGTGGAGTTTTCCCATCTCCTGCTGCCATCCCATTGTGGTGCAGCTCTCTCCGGCGTCTGTTCCACCACCTCAGCTGAGTGCTGGGCCACCAGGA
This sequence comes from Corvus brachyrhynchos, assembly GCF_000691975.1. Taxonomy (NCBI): domain Eukaryota; kingdom Metazoa; phylum Chordata; class Aves; order Passeriformes; family Corvidae; genus Corvus; species Corvus brachyrhynchos. Next base: position 6,632,180 of record NW_008238126.1, on the reverse strand, counting down.
CAGGAAAATAATGTGACAGAGGGAAGAGCAAAGGCATCACCCACAAGTCAAGATGCATTCAAGCCTGCAGGGATGCATTTATCCATCCTCTTTTTCCTCTGAATGCTGCCAGCCCCATGGGTGCTTGGACACAGAGCACGCTGCTGTCTGTTTGTGTAGTGTCCCCTGGTGTCACCCAAGGTGTGCAGCCTGGGCTGACTGGAAATGCAGCTGCTCTGAGCTGGAAAACATTTCCCAATGAGGGAATTCCCTTTGCATCACCCCCCTTGTTCATTAAATAAGCCAAATTGTCCCTGGACCATTGATGGGATTTGGGACAAAGCAGAAGCACCATGAGAGACAACTCTTGCCTGAGAGATTTCTCCTCCTCTTTTCCTTGCAGGTGTCTTCTTGCTGATGTGGGACGAGGAGGGGGAGTGCCCAGTATCTCTCCCTGTCCCACATCTGAGTTCTGCCGGGAGGAAGGTGGGATTAGCCCCTCCAGCCCTCCAGCTTGGGTAGCAAATTATTTGCTTTTATCACCTCTCGACTAAGCTGTGGCCATGAGCAGGTTCCTCAGGAGAGGCAGCTATGCTTGGCCCCTGGCTCAGTGCTGTGGCACAGTGGGCCAGCACCCAGGAAGGGGCTCAAATGCACACAAAGGTGTGAGGAGCAGACAAGCAATGGTTCCACGGCCGTGGGTGGCTGCCTGGAGGCGCAGGAGCCACGGGAGGGACACGAGGCTCCCTCCCTGCCCTGTTTGCAGGCTGCAGGTGACCTTGAGCGACAACTTAGTGAGCACTCTGTGATTGCCAGCCACATTTCCTGTGCCCAGGTCCTGGAGGTGACTTTACAGCCACCTCTCCTGAGCCTTTTCATTCTGTCTCCAGCTGAGCAAAGGGTTCTCAGGCCTGAATATCTCACCACTGCCCAGAAACCATTCTCCCTCTGAAACACCTTTGTGCTCATGCCTTTTGTTTTTCTTTTCCCTGTGTTTTCCTGGTGTGAACACAGCGCCAGGCAGGGATGCAGGAGAGTTTTATCGAGGTTCTGTTGGAGTTCGAAATACTTTTCTTCCCAGAAGTATATGCACCTACAAGAAACAGCTTCAGCCCAAGCCCTGAGTAGGCAGAGGCACTACAGACTGCTGTTTGTGTGCCCATTCCCTTTGCCTGCAATTATGGGGAAATTGCCATCGTGTAAGCAGCAGCTGTATGAATAACTCTATTATTTGTTATTATTAGTCCTAGATGTGTGTTTTTCTTGAGATCATATCTGCACAAGAAGGCACATTAATAATAGCCTTTTGAACTGGCCAAGTTTAATTTCTATGGATCATGAAACTTTTGAAGCAAGGTGCTGTTTATTGCTTTCTTTTGGAATCAAAGGTCTTAAGCTGCAGCAGAGAGAGCTCTGTGTTGTCCAGGCTGAGTTCTTGTAAGGGCAGGCGGTCATGTTGAGCTCACTCTCCTCATCTGGCATCAGCAGAAGGGTCTCGTGTTACAGCCTGGTGCCAGCCTATTTTAGGAAGCAAGATTCCCCTTTTAAGCAATTATTTTTTGTGTGAGTTTAAGTTCTGTGCTCCTTTGCTCTTTTTCTGTTTCGGTCTGTTCTCTCTCTTGCCTTCAGGTGGGGTGTGTGATACAGAGAACAACAGTTTCTCAGCCACCAAGGTGCTGTCTGAGTATGGAAAACATGAGCAAGGACGGGTCAAGAAATAGGAAAAACCATGTGGAGTGTCCATAAAAGGACATGGAGCTGCTGGAGTGAGTCCAGCCACAAAGATCAGCTGAGGGCTGCAGAGCCCTGGGAGAGCTGCGGGTGCTCAGCCTGGAGAAGGTTCCAAACAGACCTCAGAGCTCCTTCCACTGCCTAAAGGGCTTCCAAGAGAGTTGGAGAAGGACTTTGGATGAGGACATGGAGAGGACAAGGGGCAATGGCTTCACACTGACAGAGGGTAGGGATAGTAGGAAGAAGTTGTTCCATGTGAGGGTGGGCAGGCCCTGGCACAGGGTGCCCAGAGAAGCTGTGGCTCCCCATCCCTGGCAGTGTCCAAGGCCAGGCTGGACGGGGCTTGGAGCAACCTGGGATAGTGGAAGGTGTCCCTGCCCATGGCAGGGGGGGGAACGAGATGATCTTTAAGGTCCCTTCCAACCCAAACCATTCTGTGATTCCTGTTTTCTCTTTGAGGACCATTATGAGGAGCTCTTCATCCAAGTCCAGTAGGAAGGAGTAAAATCGGGGCCAGGTTCCTTCATGCACATCACGACCTAGCAGTATTTTTTGGGCTGCTTGTCAGATGCTCACGCCCACACAAGCACACGCAGTCCCAGAGCCACCCAGGCTGGCGGTCTCTGAAGAGCAGATGAAAACAAACCCAAATGGAAACAGTGCCTTGTCAGGCTTGTATGATTTGTGCTCTTGCAGTTGGGTTTGTCACCCCAAAAGGCACCTCTCAGGGAGCATTTTGCCCCACTTCCCTAGCAGCTGGTGGCGCAAGGCTTTGCTGAAGGCAGGAGCATGTAAAGGTGGGAGCGTGCCTGGGAAAAGGTGGGCAGGCGAGCACGGGTAAAAGGAGAACCCAAAACGCATCACTTTGAGGGGGGGAGGTGTCTTTTTCTTTCATTTTTGAATCCCAGTGTTTCAAAATAGTCTCGTGGTTTGGAAACAGGAGGATTTTGACATTCAGTGTTTGATGTTAGCAATTCTGATAAAGGAGATAAAGGGTCCATGATGGAGCCCACGAGTTTTTTGAGGGCTGTTGGGCAATGACTGTCAGTGAACCTGTGTCTTTGTGTGTTTGAAGTGTAGTCCCTGACATTTACTGCCAATTTTAAAGGGATTTACTCTTTGCTATTTCATAATCCCTGATTCAGAGCAAATTTGCAGATTTTGAAGATCAGAAGAGACCGTTAATGCCATGGTCTGAGTCTCTGGATAGCTGAAGCCACCTAACTTCATCTGAGCCCAATATTTTGTGTTTAGCTGCGGTGTAAAGCAAGATATGAAGGCAGAAACATCAACCACTCACCCAGTACTCAAAAATGTGTTCCAAAGTTCGATCATTGTCACTATTTAAAATGAAATGGGCAACGTAGTTCTCGCTTTTCTTAGTCCACCTTTGGCTAGAAGAATATTTTATGCCCAAACATTCATATAAAAGCAAGTATGTCTTCATCCCATTCAAAATAAAGGAAAAGATAGGCTGGATATATATCCCAGGGAATCTGCTTGGTTTTACAGCGAAAATAGCCTCCTTCTAGTAGTTTGATGCTGTGGTCTGCAAGGCAACTTTGTGTGCACTTGTAAAGTCATTTGAGCTGCATTAAGGTCAATATCATAACTTGAACAGCATTTTTTTTTCTTCTTTACAGACATTTCCTCAGCCTTTGGAAATCCAGTGTCCCAAGCAAAACTAAACTGGCACAGAAAATGAAGCAGGAAGGGAAGTTTGTGCACTTAAAGAGAAAATGAAAAAGTTTTTTGACTGGAAATGTGTATGACAAGGGTGACAAGGCTTGACTATTAAAAGGCTGTGTTGCAAGATAATTTTTGGGAAAAGAATTGCAGCTGGAAAGGGGGTGTGAAACAACTGGTTCATGCTGAGTCAGTAATTTGAGTGCTGTAGTTTTGTAATGTGCTGCTAACCCAAGCCGTGGATCCTACCACTCCTCAGTTTTTGGGCCTGGCTCTTATCACAGAAGCAAACAGCCTCTGTGAAAGGATTCAGAACACAAAGGGGGGAGAAAATCCTTTTCAGAGCTATAAAACCCTCTTGTGTTGTAAGGAGCTCGATCGTTTCTGGCAAGACTTTCAAAGAAAACAGTGTCAAGATCCTCTCGGTGAATAGCAACATTAATATATTAGGTGTGTATTACGTAAATCCATGCTTCAGTGGAGCACTAGATAAGATAAATGGGAACAAAGAGCAGGCTTTGAAGGCTGCTGGTGAGATTTTTTGTGTGTACTGTGCCCCTTGAAGGCTCGGTGCAGAACTCGGAGCCCACTGAGGGCCTGCCATCCCCTCCTGCTCAAGCGGCTGCTGCCATGGAACCATTAAATTTTGTCACCACATGGCACAACCTTGCTCAGCCACAGCATTGCAGGGCTGTGCCTGAAAAACCTCTTTTGTCCCTGATTTGGTGCAGAGGCAGGGAAGTTTCTCCATGGCAGAACTGGGTAGTGCAGCTCCTTTACATGCCCCTGGCACTGCATGGCATGGAGGGATGACGAGGGTTACAGCAAACCCAGCCTGTGTGCTGGAGCAAATATTTGGGGACAGTCCAGCCTGGCCCTGGCAAACACATTGAAATACTTGAAGCTGGTGGACAATGACTTATCAAGATAGAGAGACTTGGGAGCAGATAAACCCAGGGACTTGTGCATTGTATACAAATACCTGGCCTGGCCCTCGCCACTCACGTGAGGCGGCCACAGGAGCGATGCTGGAGCTCTGCCCTGGTGAAACTCCGTTTTCTGTTGTATAATTGTTCAGGACAGGATGGACAGAGGGTCTCCACATGTGGGGCGATGTGCTACACTTTTTACTTGTTCTGTTTCATCTCTCAACGAGCCTCATTCTTCCTCTATTTGCTTTTTTGCTTGTGATGTCTTTCAAAAGCCTCTCCCTGCTTCCCCAGTTACACACCCAGATCCCTCCAGTACCATCCCATCAAAGCAGAGTCTTGATTCACTTTGGGAAGGCACAACCCCACGTTCAGCATCCCTTTTCCTGCTGCCCCATGGTGGGCACCACACACCTGCCCCACCAGCACCCGTGTGCATCGTCAGGGGCTTCACGCTTTGAAGGCGATGCCAAAAGCTGTGGGGTGGCCCATAAAAATGGCTTGGTCTAGACATGGAAAAAGATATTAATTTTTCTTTCACTTTTCACTTGGATGCGGAGCATTTTCAACCAGGTCATTGAGACAGTTTGCGACCAGAAATAAATCCAAGCCGAAAAAATGTCGGCGGGCCTGTTTACTTTATAAACCACAAATGTTTGTATCCTGCAACAAATACCTGGGAAGTGCCTGGACCAGACATTACAAACGTGTTAACTACCCCGAGTTAACCAGTAATCAATTCGGGGAGAAAAAGCCGAGCGTGGAGCTCTCCTCTGAGACTGCTCTTTATAACGGGGCTTTCATTTAAACCCCGGCCTCGGAGCGTAATTAAACCATGGCACATTCTTGACTTTCAAACAAACTCCTGGGAGCTGGCCAGCCCTGAGCACAGACCCGGATTTTACCAGGTTGGAAATGAGGGTGATGTGCCACCTCTTTCATGAGCTGTTGTTGATGGTGAAAACGCCTGCCCGGTAGAAATCGGGAATTCTACAGACAGCCCTTCAAGGCTACGCTAATAAACACATGAAAGGATTTGGGGGAAATGTATGAAAACATTGGTCTGTTGAAATCCTTTTTTTCAACGTCACCAGTTTTGGGGGGAAGGTGTATTATTCAGACCTGAAATTTTTAATAATTAGCACACATCAGTAGTAATTTAGACTGCTGATTTTTGATTTTTGCAGTCCAAGTTACTCGTTTCTCTGTCAATACTGGGCCATGACCTGCTGGGGTGCTTTGACGGAGCTGGAGTTCGGCATTC
>NW_008238126.1:6621825-6626569 GCF_000691975.1 Corvus brachyrhynchos | reverse complement strand
AGTAGATGGTGCTGTTATTCTCTTTTTAGAGGACAGGGACGGCCGAGGAAAGACAGGCACAGCTGTGACTGTACACGAGGTGTTACCAGTCCCCAGTGTCCCCAAATTATAAATCACGCTCCTTCAAATCACGGCATTTCGTCTTTAGAATATCTTAAATCAAACAACGTCCTTTTTTACAGCCTCTGTGTTGATCTTTTGGATGAGATTTCAAGGTCATGTTTTCAAGCTTTTTGTTGTAATCATGTAATTTGAAATTTATTTCTTTTTTTAAAAATTTTGTAATAACGTGTATTGAAATCCTCCAATCATGTCAAGAGCCAGCAAGATTTAGGGGTACTAAATTAAATCACGGAGAAACATCAGGGGTTGTGCAACTTGGCAGGGATACAGATGTTGGTTTCAAAACAGGCTGGACTTCAAGTTTTTGGCAAATTGAATATTGCTGACCCTGAGTGATTTGGGATGCCAGGAACGGGTCCGTGACCACAGAATGTCCCATCCCACGGGTCACTGAGGCACGTGCCTGAGGGCTGACCCTCCTGGCCTGCATCAGCCTGGATCCCCAACTTCCTGGACAGCATCAAATGCTGCATCAGGATGACATTTATCAGCTAATTCTTTTTAATGGCCTGAAGGTTTATGAGGCTGCTCCTTCCCAGCCGCATTGGGGAGGGCAGAACCGGGCCCCCTTTGGACTTCACTTTTATTTGCTTTTCTCTGCAGTGACAGGCCTAACTCCAGCCTTTGTAAAAATTTAACAGGGCAGTGTTGGCTGTGCAGGTTGGACAACCTGGCGCCGGGGACGGTGTCCAGCGTGGGGACAGGGGCAGGGGACACAGCAGGTGTCCTGCCCTTAATCTCCTCCCGCCATGGGGTGGGCTGGGCAATGCCCCCACTCGCAGTCCCTCTGAGGGTGTTTCCTCCAGCAGCAGCAGCTGGTGATGCTAAAAATACCCTTGAACAGGGTAGTGGAGGTTCAGCTTTGGACTTTTCAGAAGTTTACTGGTACTTAGGCCTCGTGACTCCAGTTCAGGCCACCTGATGTGCAGCACGTAAGTGCGCTCCGATTTCCCCCTTCGGTGGGGAACAATCTCAGATAACGGATAACAATCAGCTCACTTTCTTATTTTAGGATTGCTGTAGCCATGGCCATTAGCAGCTCCAAGAAATACAATAGGCAGGGCCTGGTCCTCCCACGCTGCGTGTCCCCTCTCCAGAAGAGTTGCTGCCAAAATCCTCCCTGTGACAGAAAAGCAAAGTGGGTTCCCAAGGAAAACCTGGCTGTAGGTCTGAGGGGGAAAGGGTGGCTTGGCACTGGGCAGTGCATCGAAATGAGCATCCCACCAGGCACACTTCGGGCATCAAACTGCTCTGCAACATCATCTGTGTTTGCAGCACTTCAGGAAGAGCAGAAGAGTTGCAACCTGGAGAAGAGAAGGCTCCAGGAAACCTTAGAACCCCTTCCAGTACCTGAAAGGGATCCAAGAGAGCTGGAGCGGGACTTTGGACAAGGATATGGAGTGAGAGTACAAGGGGGAATGGCTTTGAACTGACAGAGGGCAGGTTTAGATTAGGTATTAAGAAGAAATTCTTCCCTGTGAGGGTGGCGAGGCCCTGGCACAGATTGCCCACAGAACCTGTGGCTGCCCCATCCCTGGAAGTGTCCAAGGCCAGGTTGGATGGGGCTTGGTCTAGTGGGGAATGAGATGATCTTTAAGGTCCCTTCCAACCCAAATCATTCCAGGATTCTGTGATCCTCTGCACAGAGCACCAGCGTCACATCCTGCTGGGCTGAGGAGCAGCTCCAGAGGCACAGGGACGGTGCTGGCCAAGGGCAGTGCTGCTGACCAGCTGTCTCTGCACCCCAGAGCTAATGCTGGACTGATGGAACACGTTGTGGGGGTTCACTAAAGCTGTGCCGGGCCAAGTGGGTGGGATGGGGCAAGCAGGAGTGTAAGCGCAGGCTACAGGTTCACTCCCTGCTCCAACAAATAGCTGTTTTATGTTAAATAATGTATGGGATAAACGACTTCCATGAGCCTCAGAGCAGAAAGTGGAGCCTTCTCCCTTCCCTTCTCTCTCCCCAAACCCATCCTGTGCACCTGGTGGAAACACAAGCTCTCACCGGGCTCCTCGTGCCCCAAACCAGACCTTACTGTCCCACTTGAGCACATTCTTCTATGGAGAAGAAAGTAAGAAATGAAATAAAAGAACATTTTTACTGTTGTTTTTTGGTTTGTTTTGGTTTGGTTGGGTTTTGGGTTTTTTTTGGCAGATACCCTTTGGCCTGGATCATGTTGACTGGTCACGATGAGTGAGTAAGGTACGAGCAAAACCTTCTCTCAATTTTTAAGTTATTGGCATGTCATGAACAGGTTTCCACATAGTCCTGTCCCACTGATACAAAGATAAAAGGGGCAGCAACAAGTTCCTGCCCCTTTGCCCATTCTGGGAATAGCCTTAAAGAGCTGATTCTCCTAAAATGACAAGACTGAATGAATAAAACTCAATTCCTCTTTTCAAATTGTTGGGTTGTGAAATAAATATGGGAAAGAACAAGTGGTATAGCAATGTTTTATCTTCCCAGAAATTGTATCAGCGTATTCCTTGTTCTCCAGAGGTTTGGTCCAGCTGGGGTGGGAAGGTGGTGAAAATCAGTCCTCCAAAAATGCAGAGCAAAATCCACTAGTAATACAAACTCAGTAAGTCTAAATAATTTATACAAAGAAAAGCCTCAGTCCACAGTGAGAATTTCAAGTCTGACTGAAAGGAAAAGCTGAGGTCCTGAAGGACACTGTTGCATGGTGTATTCGATAATTCCATTTATGAATAAACAACTAATTGTTACCAATGTATCTCTTGCATATTATTGACAAAGGCACAGAAGCTGCTTTTTGGCACTGCTGACTCACCCATTGTCAAATGTGAACTGGGCAATTGTGGTGGCTGCTGCTCCCTTAAGAAATTGTCCAAGACTCAGATTTGTGTGCCCTGGCTTGCATCAATTAACAGCACAATCTTTTTGTTATGAAAATGCAAACATAAGTAGCCTGAGGGGTCTTGTAAATGCAAATACAAAACCGTAATTTCAATTTCCCTGAAAGTACAAGAAAGCCTCTTTTTTTGTTGTTTTTTTTTTGTTTGCTGTTACAATGATAAGTCTCAATTTTTGTTTATTTTTTTTCTCCTTGCTTTGAACGCAAAATGGAATTTAACCCTGGGATCGGCAGATTTGGGGATGTGGGGAGGCTGGAGCCAGCTGCTGGAATCTGTGGGCTCCCCTAGGCAGGGCCAGGCTCTGAAGGGTGAGGGGAAGGTGGATGTTTGGCCCCTCAGTGGACATGAGCTGGGCTGGGCAGTGTGCCCACAGCTGGCCCCTCGGCTGGGGGAGAATTCCCACGTGAAGATTCTTTCCGCTTGCTCCAGGCATCCGAGGAGCCTAAATTAGGCACCCACACCTCTGCCACACTCAGGGGAAAGGCAGAGAGACCTTGAGATGTGTCCTCCCGGGCAGCTTGGTCCCCCAGGTGGGTGATTGACACCATTTTGGGCCAAAAGTGATGCTTTTGTACTCAGTGCCACAGGGTGATAAAGGGCAAAATAGCCTCCTGAAAACTACATTGGGAGGTGGCACCAGATTTCACATCACTGAGGCATAAACAAAGAATTGGGGGAACATCCAAGGTCTGTTTTCCCCTTTCTTTTTTACACCGCACATATAAAAGTAAAATATGGAAACACTTTCTTCCTCCCTGCCAGGATGGGCTCAGTATGCCCAGGTATGTGTCTAAACAGATTCCTGGAAAACCTGCCCTTGCCGAGGCGCGCTCTCCAGCGCTCTGGTTATGGTCTGCAGCTCCGGGAGGAGCAGCAGGGAAGGGTGGCCTTGCTGGAGGGGTCTCCCTCCCCTCCCTGCCTGGGAAACACCAGGGGTGCAGCAGGATACGTGCCAGCACACAGGTGAGAGGCTGACAAATACACGACCCAAAAATAAGAGGAGAAGTGGTTAAACACTGTCCTGAGCAGTTCCCCGGGGTAGCAGCACCACCTGCACCCCTGCTCAGAGCAGAGCATTGCCCTCCTGCCAGCTGGGCTTCCTAGGAAACCTTTCCTTTACTTCCCTGGTGATTTTTAATTAGACCAAACGAGCGATTAACCAACACAACAATCCCTCACCCAGCTCTCTCCTCACACTCATTCGATGAAGGTGGTGTTGCTGCTGCGGGAGGGCAAAGCCGTCACGGTTCAGCGATGGCACCTGGCAGGGTGGCACAGCCAAACCTCCAGCCCTGAGCCCAGGGTCGCCCCGCTGGGGTCTGCCAGGGTCTGTGGGTACCACACACATCATGTCCCCTCCCCTGTCTCAGCACACGGAACAGAGCTGGAGGGCAGGAAGTAAAAACAGGAGAAGAAAACGTTTAAATTTATTTGTTGTTGGTTTTCTGCCCCTTGCACCGTTCCCAGCTTTCGGGAGTCCTCCAGCCTTGTATCGGTTGGTTGTTTTCCTTTCCCCCTGCACTCCTGTATGAACGCTAGAGGCTCTCTCCTCTCCTCTCCTTCTGGTCTGCGAGAGAAAACTTTAGTTCCTAACTCTTTTTTTTTTTTTTAAAATTCCCTCAGGAAAAAAATGTGGAGTTAATTATCTATGTAAAATGTCAGATGCAGGAAAGGGGCTGTGCTTACTTGGATATCCCATCCGAGGCGAAGTGACTGATTTTTTTTTTTTTCCCCTCTTCTCTTT
>NW_008238126.1:6609803-6620586 GCF_000691975.1 Corvus brachyrhynchos | reverse complement strand
GGCAGCGCTCTACGGTCAGCCCGGCTCGTGTTTTGGTTAATAATGGAAAATAGCAACTCTCGCCGCTCTGGGGACTGTGTGTCGCTCTGCTGGCGGCTTTACCAGCGCTCCTCTCTTTCTCCGGTCTCGCTAAACTCCTTTAAAAGCTCGGAGCGCTCTCGCAGCCCCTGGCTGAGGTCTGGGTTTGCCTTGCCTGCTTGGCTTTTGGAGATGCGATGGCTTTTGGAGATGCTGTGGCATGGAAGGAAACTGTCAACAGCGCGTCTCAAAAAAACTTTTTGCATTCCAAAACATCAACCCTTCCATTGTGGCTGCGATGCTGAATATTTAATTGACAGACACAGGCAGGGGGAATCAACTGGCTTCCCACAAAGAGATTAATAACACAACAGCACGTGAGTTTAATACTCCAGACACCACAGTCTTTAAAACAATTGTTTCTGCTTAGAGCCTATTTTTTAAAGACTGTCAGTTTGATTTAATTTTTATGCAGTTTATTGATCATCTGGTGTGTATTACGGGGCACTAATACATTAAGAGGAGAGGCATGGTTTTCTCTTTATATTCCCACAAGAATAGGGGCCAGTGCAGAAAGCTTCATCTTTTCGGATCTGGAAAAAATAAAAATACTTGATATCCCATATATGAAACTAATATAAGTAGAAACATAACTAGCTGGACTTACTTACTTAAGCAGAAAGTAGAATTCCTAGTAAAACAGCTCCTAGGAATCAGAACTTTTAAACTTTTATTTACGCAAGTTTGCTTAACTTGAGGCATTACTGGCATTTTTTGAGCTATTTGAATGGGAAAAGGGTTTTGCTTCCCATTCTCTGGGCTAAGGGTCCTAAATGAAAAAGCAGTTTGGTTGACATGTGTTATTCTACTTGTGCTAGTTTGGGTAAACAGGACTTACCAAGCATCACTGGAAAGTATTGTTAGCAGGGAATAATGTGATACAGCAAAACTGTGATTGTTGCTTTGTTCCAGGTTGCTACAGGTGGAAATCGGAAAGTAAACACCAGAGTTGGCTTGTTTAGGGGTTTTTGTTGGGGTTCTATGTTGTTGTTTTGTTGCTTTTTTTTTTTTTTTTTTTTTTTTTTAGGGTGAGCAGCATTTAAAAGTAAAAGCATGAATGCAACAACTGAAGGAAAGTTTAGATCTGGCTGATCACTGGCAGGTGAAGAGCATGGGTGGGACATGGTGCAGGAGGTGATTATGGGATGGAGAGCCCATGATGTGTGTTTGGGGATGGGCTTTGCAAATACACCCAGATCAGGAGTATCAGACCTGCTGGTGGATGACTGGGCATGAGTTGCTGTGAAAGCTGCCCCACTCATGGGAGACTTGGCTTGCTCTTCCCTGTGCCTTTTGCTAGGGAAGACTATGAGCTTATAGTTTCCAAGCACTTGATTCCCATTTTCTTGTAAAAAAATCCCCAAAAAACCACTTGGAAAGTGGGAAAAAGGTGCCTTAGCTGAACCCTTCCTGTAAGAGAAAGGTGGACAGGTACAAGTTGATGGATATTTACACATGCAGTGAGGAAGAAAAAAAAAAAAGAGTCCTACATAAGATAATGAGGAGCAGAATTGGGTGAAATGACTTCTTTTGAGGTGGAGGGACCAGCAGAAATCTGCTGGGGCATGTGGGCGCATGGCCAGTGGCCTCCAGTGCCGTCAAACTGAGTTACGCCTCTTGAGCAGCTGCCCGAAGACATTCAGAGAAGCAGGGAAACAGAAGGCTTTTTCTCATTTGAGGACCACTTTAGGAACTATTAAAACTGGCCATTTGATTTGCAGAGGCCTGTGACGCTGCTCTGGCTCCTGCTGCAGGTGCTGCCATAATTCCGCCTTGAATTGGTTTTCTATGAAGGGAAAATGAAAAGAGTGAACTATGGCTGAAATGTTTTTCAGAAGTGACACACTCTCTGGGAGGCTGTAGGTGTGTACAAACCCTTTGTTTACACACAAATTTAAACAAATTACCCAGAAGACAATTATCATAAACATCTAAGAAAGCCTGAATTAGTAAAGCTGAGCTATCAGGAGCTTCCTTCAGCTTTAATTTGGTGAGAGTCGTTAGAAAGATCTACTTCTGTCTTTCATCCTTAAGTAGCACAATGGTTATCTTGATAGCAAATGCATGAGAGGAAGATTTGTATCTTCTTTTCTTGGGGAGCAGAGTCATGGAGCCATGGGCAGAAGAGCGTGGCTGGTGGAGTGGGTTGGATGAAGATCCACTGGACCAGACCCTCCGTTTCTCCTGCATTTCCAACTTGAGTGGAGTTGGCAGGGAGCTGGATGTTACTGAATGACCAGCCCACTCCTCTAATGAGTGCACTTGGCACCCCTAAATCCCTGGTTTCTTGCATGAACGAGAGGTTTGATCGCCGACGCTGTGAACTTCCCAGAAACTCCATGCCCGTGCTTAACTCAGTAAAAAAGGCAGAAAAGAACTGAGTGTGCATTTATTAAAGCAGGTCATGTGAGGGGGGAAAATAACTTTCTCCATCTGCTTCCTCCTCTTGGGAGGGCTCTGTTTAGAGCAGTGGAAGATGCTTCCTGAAATTGTTAGGGCCACAGGCGAGCTCGGCGGTGTGGAAGAGTCCCCGCTGCCCTGTCCCTGTCTCCTGATCACTGCAAAACATCTGAAAATGTGGTTGAGGGGGTCTGGGCGGGTCTGAAGTTGCCCCTGCTGAGCTGGTTGGTGTCTTCACATTGTAGAGTGGTGGGGAACTCTCTGAGCAGCAAAACAAGAGGCGTGATGGGTGGACCTCACTCCACCTTCATCTGACCATCCACAGCCCATCCCTCTGCCACGGGTTTCCTGCACCTCCTGCCTGGAGCATGGAGTTGTTTTTGGGGGGAACTGGGGTGACCCTGGCTGGGGCAGATCTCAGGGGACAACTTTCCTGGTGCCATGGGGTTTTGCTGTCCTGATGCAGCACTGCAGGGAGCTGCTGCAACAGCCACCAAACCTCCTCCTGATGCAGGAGACGTGGCCAGCTGGGGAAAAGCCTCCTGCCCTGGCCCTTGAGGTGGGATATTTTGGAGCCTGGCCCCACAGATGTAGCATCTAGGGTTAAATTTACTCCTCTCAGACCTGCTTTCTTCCCTTGGCGGGGACTCCTGGTGTTCAGCAAGCCCTGAGCAGCCACCTGTGCTCTGCTGACGGGTGCTAAGTCAAGCGTTTAATCTCGGAAGAGGGGAAGGCTGTGTCAGCAAGGGTGATAGGGCAGATGAGGGTCTTCAGTAGCTTGTATTTGTGCAGCTTGTGCAGGTAAAACAGCTTCCAAAAAGTCCTGCTTGTGCCATAAAATAGAAGGATTTCATCTGGCATACCTGCTTCTGAGGCTCGTGGAAACTGGGTTTATGGGAGCATATGTTTCAGGCTGGTGGGATGTAAACTGCACATAATTTACTGCCCTTCTTCTTTTCTGCCTCTAATTTAATTTTCTCTCTTCTGTCAATCCCAGTTAATCTGTACAACAGAAGTTTTACTGCCTTGGGGAGATTTTTTGAAGCAACAGATGGATAGACCTCTTGCAACCTTAATATCTCTGCAGCTTTCTCACAAATTTGGCATCTCCTGTAGCGAGCTTGATGCTAAAATGAACTTTTAAAGTAAATATTTGTGCTAGCTGGACCTTGACATGTTTATGTAAGTGGGGATATAATCTTGTAATTTGGGCTAACAGTTCAGATTACTCTTGACTTTCCTCTTCTGTGTAGAAAATTGTGTCGTCCTCCAGCTCTCAGAAGCAAAAAGGATTTGAGCTCTGCCAGGGGCCTTGTCGCTTCATCACGAAAATTGGTGCAAACAGGCCTGGGATTGTCATTTAGGTGTAAGGAGTGGGAGGAATTGGAGATGAGGGGTGAGGTTAGAGTTATGTGGGTCGTGTAAAGCTGGATGTGATGAGCTAAGCAGCTTTGCTTTGTTTGGGTTGGGGCTGTTGTTTTTTATTTTTAGGACTACCCCACTGCGCAGCACTCGCTTGTCGTGTGGGTGACATCTTTCTGTGCACCTGAAGAAGATGCTGAGCCAACCATTTCTTGTTTTCAGCAAGGGACAACAAGACCTGACTGTACCAAACCAGCTGGACAGTCCCAACCCCCGGTGTTGCCTTCTCCACGCTGTGTCTCCTCCATGTCGGGGAGGACCGAGCCCACACCACACAAGAGAAGCTGTGTGGGTGGACAGTCGTCATTGTGTTTTGAGCATCCCTAGGTGGGGTTTGGTTGTTAATGTTTATGTATCACCTCATACCTGTAGGATCTCTTCGGTGGCAGCGAGCTCCTGGCCAGGGATGGCTGCTCTGGAAGCGCTCGGGAGAGGCAGGTTGGCAGAAGTGGCACCTTGGCATGGGATTGTTGTGCAGTTGGACTCTGCCATAACTTGGGTGTAAAGGAGCTTTTTTTGAGTCGGGAAAAGCTTCTTATTGAACCAACAGTCAGCGCCTAAAGCATGATACCCATCTGTTGTGCCTCCCTTGACAGACCGAAAGAGCCAAAGATGACTGGAAGTAAACGCAAGAGAAATATTTTGGGGGTGTTTGAAATCCACTTTTTTTGCATTTGCTTTGTGAAAACAAACAAACAAACAAAAAAGACAGCCAACCTATCAAAAAGAGATTATTAGTGACAATTATACTTGAGGTGTTAATTGCAGAACAAGGAAATGCTGTACCTATGGCAGACCGAGTCCTCAGGGGTATAAATCTGTTGGCTTTCCCGAGTTGGTGGAACCTGGCCAGCCTGAAGATGTGTCTCCAGGAAAAGCAGAATTATGTGCAACTGCTTCATGGCCAGGAGTGCTTTGAATCCTGTGTACCTGCTGCTGAGACAGGCAGAAGATGGGATCACAATTACAGCAGATGACATTTTTTAATTGTCTGTTTGTAGTGAGCACAGAAAATAATATAAACATCACTCCCAGATCAAACGGATTATTTTTATACCCTTTAAATCTCAATTTAATATGCATGCCTTTCCTAGGCTGCTTTGGTCTGACTCTCTTTGTCTGGATACAGGCTGGTGCTGTCTCTCCAGATGCGTGTGCTCCGTGTACCACCCAAAAATGGTTTGCATACCACAGCTGGGGAACCTCTGGCAAACCAGGGCCCCTCTTCAGCATGTGAGATAGGCAGGGTGTTTGTATGGCTCCATCTCTGCCTGAAATGCCTTCAAAGAGGGGGAGGCAAAGGCCCAGCTCTGCTGCGTGGCTCGCTCTGGCGGAGCAGGCTCCATCCTCCCCGTTCCCTTCATACAATGCTCCCACTTCATCCATAGTAATCCAGAAGGGACCGTTGTGGTCTCCCGGCCTGCCTGGCCTGGAACAAGGGCCTGCCTGTTGAAGGCAGCGTGGGGAAAGGCAGCAGCCTTCAAACCCTCCTATCCCAGCGTCCACGCAGCCAGCGCTGGGAACGGCAGCTTCCCTGGCATCCCAAGGGGCTCTGTCCCAGCAGGGGAAGGAAGCAGGGAAACCCCCTCCCAGGATGTGGCTTTCCACCCTGCCAGCTGGGGTTTTGATGAGGGCTGTCATATATATATATATTTTTTTTTTTTTTTTTTAATATTTCTTCCTTTTTGTTCTGTCTTAGGGCCTTGTTCGGCTCTTCTGATAGGTCAGGTTTCATATTTCAAACAAAGAAAAAAAAAAAAGGCTCAGAAATGAGAATGATAAAACCTCAATGAAAGAGGTGAATTAAAGTAATCCAGCACTTATCCTGTAATTATAAAAGCCTGAAGTCAATTTTCTGAATGCACTTCTGTGCTTCCTGCCTTGCCAATGTGTCTGGAGGCCTGGCCCATGGCCAGCCTTCCCTCTGCCTTTCCAGATACCTCAGCTGGGTGGGTTTTGCCAAAAGCTGGGAAGAGGGTGCCCTGTGTGTCACATCTCTTCAAGGATCAGCACAGCCCCTTTCTCAGAAGGGCGTTTGTATCCCTTTCAAAGCCACCCCGTCTCTGTTTCACTCCCTCCCATGGCATCCACCTTGGAGGGGCACTACCTGCTCCACAATTTTAGAGCAGGTGGAAAGTTCCTTCATGTGGATCAGGTGTCTGAGCCCAGGGATGTGTTGGAGCAGCTGTTGGGAAGTTATGCTGGAGAATCCCTTCTTGCCTCTTAGCTGTACAAGGCTTAGTTGCAACAGTGGGATCGTGATCAGCAGAAGCTGCTCCTCCAGTTAGACCTGAGGAGGCAGAATGCCACGAAAACCAGGGAATTTGAAGTGTCTCCGTTTGGGTTTTGATGCAAACAGTTTGAAAGCAAGCCTTAAGCATAAGTTTGTTACCAAGAGAATGCATGAATGAGTTTGAAAATTAGCTTTGTCCTGGCAGGTTTGGAAGTATTAGAAATTCCTATGGAACTCCATCCTTTGGAGTCAGTCACATAAGTGGGCTCATTTTTCACATGTGCTGGATGTTTTGGAGATAGAGGGTTGAAAACAGACTCTGCATCAAGTCAACTTCTAAGCAGAACATGTAATTTAACTCCAGAGCTTGTGATGCTCTGAAAATGCCTGTGCTCTTTGTGTTCCTGTTCCAGCCCTGGGTGTCCCTTGCCTGTAGATTGCATCCATACACGACCTTGTCTTCTCTGAGCACATGGTGCCCTCCAACAGGGCCAGGCTGCAGCTGCCAGCCCGAGCCCAAAGGGAGCTGCAGTTGGTCTGACAGTGACTCTGAGTCCATGGGGAGCGTTCATAATCCTCTGCTACTTTCCCATAGTTTTGCATCTCTTGTCCAGAAAGACATGAAAGTGTGATGATCATAGCACCAAGAAGCTTGGGAGGTGCCTCCAGGTTGTCTAATAAAACACCCCAGTGGGCATAGCCTATCATGCCCAGAAAACACAGCAAATTGAGGCTGGAGCAGCTGGCACTGCTGGGTTCGCCCAGACCTCGCCCAGAGGCGGCTGTGGCGCAGAGCTGTCCTTCACTGCTTCGGGAGCTTGCAGATGTCAGACTGCACCTCTTGCAGCCTCATCACCTTTGCTGGCTGCTGGAGCTGAGAACAGCGTGTTTCTTCCCTCCATGGCTTTAAAGAGAAGAAGTGAAAGTTACTAGTTAATGGTTTTGGGCAGCCATCCTTCCTGAAAGAAGTGAGGCTCCTTCAGAGAGCTCCCATCTCCCAGCAGTGTCAGTCTGGTGCTGCACAAGGGGAGCAATGAGCTGCGGGACATCCTGCAACTGACTTTCACCTGCTTTTGCTGTAAATCACAGAAAATGACAGCCATTTCTGACCAGCCAGCAGTGCCCCTGTGTCCGAGCATGCAGGCACTGCACGCAGATACTAATTACATTGCTGTTAATTCAGCGTGTGCTCGTGCAAAGCTGAGACCTCATCACATCCTCCAAGCGCCCAGCCACTGAATTTGAAAGCCAGTGTGCCAAATGGTCTGGGCTTCCTGTCTCCTTGACACTCAGCAGGTTATTTATGACTTTTTTGGGGAGTGGTGTGATGGGCTTTCCTTTAAGCTTGGAGGAGCAGCCAGCCCAGCCCTGGTTATTGTTCCCACCCAGCTGACAGCAAAGTCTGTGCTCTGGTCTTTGTAGCAGCACAGCAACCGTGGCAACCAGTCCCACATCCCAAGCATTTTGAGGGCTTCCAAGGCTTTTCTGCAAGGCCCACCACCCTTTAAAGTGCTGGTTTCCAAAGGGAAAGTCGCAAACAGTGTGGTAAAATGCTGATAAGCAGGTCTGGTCAGTAACCACCGGGTGCATTTGTGTTCTGAGTGATGCTCAGGGAGTAATTTTGGATGGCTGGTGAGCTGATGGCAGGCAGCAAAACTCCTTTGAAGTCGATAGCTGTGAATCAGTTTGGTGTTAGCAGGTTTCTGGAGCCGCTCTTTGATCACTGATCAGATGGCCCTTGCTTTTTGAGGAGCTGCTTCTTCCTGAATTCACGTGCTGGGTCGAGGATCCCTGTGCCAGGCTGTGCTGCCCTGTGTCCTGCCCAGGCACGTCACGGGAGGTTTGTGCCTCTGGGAGTTTCTAATCTAGGGAGACAGGGAGCATGAGGGAGCAGCATCACCTCCGTGCGTGGGCAGGAGCTGGAGCCTGGCGAGGGCACACTTTGAAGGCAGTGTTTCCAGTACAGAGGCACCCAGGTGCCCACTGGGGCTTTCAGAGCTGCTGAGGTACCTCTAATTCCTTCCTGAACTCCCCATTGGAGCTGCAAACTTCACTGCTTCTGCCAGTCCTGCCAGGCCATCACCAGCCTCCCAAAGTATCTTGGAATCAGAGCCTCAGCGACTGTGGAGGAGTCTGTGACTGCCAGGGCTTGGGCTGAAATGTGTCCCTAGGGCATATGGGCACCTGTCCTGGAGCTTCCCACCCTAATTCCTAGGAAAACTTCCATGGGTGGCTCTGTCCTGGTGCTTCCATGTTCTGCAGAAAAAGGAAACAACCTTGGATTCACCCACTGCAGCAGGAGCTGGCGTGTCCTTTCCCAGAATAAGAGCTGGAGTTTTTCAGGTTAAGGATATAGAGGAAAAGCTGCACCAAGGCATCTGCCAGTTGATAATACATAACGAAAATGGATAATTCTCAAAGGGAAGGGCTTGGAGGGGCTTTTATCCTACTCATACTTGCCAGGCTGAGAAAAAATTCCCTTTGCTGCCTGACCACAAGGGGCTGTGCTTTCAGTAGAGAACTCAGGGGGTTTTTTGTAGTTTTTATTTTCCTTATTAGCTCATAAAAATTTGCAGCATCAGTTACTATCTCCTCAAATAATTCCATTTTTTTTCCCATGTAATCTGGTCCAGATATTTTTTCATCCAGCACTCCTGGTTTCTTGACCATCCCTGCAGCTTTAGCATGCAGCTGTCATTCTGCTGCAGCTCCCACAAAGCGGCTGAAAACCAAGGTAACAGCAACATTTTGAGTGAAGGGGATGAAATGTGGGATAGGTTCAGCGTATTTCTTTGTCATTGTTGGAGTCCTATTCAGTCTGGAACTGAATAGGAGGCTGATTAGCATGTGGAAGCATTTCTAAAGCATTGGGCTGTGAGGGTTGGGTGGTTTGGATTTTTTTTTTTTTTTTCTCCTTAAAGGAGAAGTTTTGTGGCATTTATTTTTCTGACTGAGCTGGTGTGAATCTTTGTCAAATGCAAAACCCTTGAAAAAGCCAGACAGCATTTTGGAGAAAGCCTGTTTTGATAAATCACCATGGGCACAAAGAAGTTTTCCAGTGTGAAAACTCTCAGATGCACTGCAGAATCTAGGCATGCAGCATGTTTGAAATTGCCAGACAAGTGGGATAGTGTTTGGGATACACCAGGATTGTGGATATAACAACAAGTACTTTGCTTTTGCTCTCACTGAAGTTTTCTGCCACAAATGTATCCACAGTCTGAAAATCCACCTGCTTAAAGCTCAGGGTTTTTCTTTCACAGGGAAAGATGTAACACTGAGTTCGATTAAAAAGCTACCTGCAAGTGAAAAACAGCTTCTTCCCCTGTGAAATTGCTTCAAGTCCCGGGCCTGAGGCTGCTTTTGGAGGCTTTTCCCTTTAGTGTCGGGTGAGGTGTCAGGCTGATATTCTCATTAACACTCCCTTGCTGCCAGATCTGCTGTGTTTTCTCTGAGGGGTGAGTTTATTGCCTTGGTGCTGTTTGTGGGTCTCAGCTGCATCATTGCTAGAGCAGAGGTCCTTCCCTGGGAGTACCGTGTCTCTGCCTTTTGTGGGAACGCAGGATTTTGGGGCGTTTGCAAGTTCCAAGAGAGACAGGAGACCCCATTGCCTGTCAGGAGCTGTATGGAAGTACCACACTTGTGCCCTGAGCTTGCAGACAGAGTGGGCAGTGCAAGAAAATGCATTTTATTTCTGTGTGCAGTGAGTGGTGGACTTGAGGTCCACCTTGAGGGCCTCAGTGAGTGATGGCCTTGGGGCTGCGTGGAAAGCTCACGGCAGTGCTTGGAGTCAGACCCTCTTGGTGATGTGTGCATGGTCCAGACCTTGTGCCTGGGTTCCTTTGATGCCTTGTCTGGTTTCCTTTCAATTATTCCAGGTTAAGAAAGACAAAATGGTCTCACTGATGTGCCTTAATGTCACACAATGGAATGGTTTGGGTGGTAAGAGACCTTAAAGCTTGTCTTTTCCCACCCCCTGCCATGGGCAGGGACACTTTCCATCAGCATCCCAGGTTGTTCCAAGCCCCATCCAACCTGGCCTTGAACACTTCCAGGGATGGGGTATCCACAGCTTCTGTGGGCACCCTGTGCCAGGGCCTCCCCACCCTCTGTGTAATGCCAGCTATTGAAGGCTGATTAAAGCCATTGTTTAATTAAGGAGAACTCAGCTTCTCCGTTCACAATTCATGATTAAAGGATCTTTTGAAGTAATTCTGCAATACTTTCTTGTTCCCTGCCTTTCTCTCCTTTATCGTGGAGAAAGTTCCTCGCGCTGAGCGTGCCCCAGCTCCGCGGGCTGAGCGCTATTATGGGACCGCAAACCTGCTGGCAGATCTGGCTGCTGCCAAAGGCATCCCAACATTAAAAAGCCATGCAGAGGGGTGGAAGGGAGTTCAATCTCAGGATACGCTGATTTGGAAAGGGAATCCAAACAAAGAGGCTTTTCAGCAGAAGCTGTGGCTTGGCTTCTCTCAAGGGCAGTTTGGGCTTGGGGAAGCATCCGGGAGGTGGTGAGCGGAGCAGGAGTACATGAGCTGGATGCCGCGTGGTGTAAGGTTTCCCAGCACAGCCCGGTTTTGTGTTACAGGCTGGGGAACTGGCTGTAAGCTCTCCTCTCCTCTCCTTTCTTTTACTTTTTTTTTTTTTCAC
>NW_008238126.1:6569204-6609739 GCF_000691975.1 Corvus brachyrhynchos | reverse complement strand
AGAAGAGGTTTTGGGTTTTTTTTTTTTTTTTTTTTAATAAAGTCTCCCATCCCCTGCAGGTTTGGCGGTGCCTCTCCCTGTTGATGCTGGAGGGGGACCCATTGACCTGGAGAAACCCTTTTCAGGGTCCCACGCCGGCCTCACAGGGATGTTTTATTTTGCTCAGAAAGCTCAGCCCTCTCAGGGGCTCACCGAGGGCACTCTGGCAGGAGCTGGCGTTCCTGAGGGGACAGGCACCTCGTAAAGAAGTTCTGGCTCAGATAAGAAGTGAAATGAGGTGGATGCTGGGGCACCTTCTTCCCAGCAGGAGGGATGCACAGTGAGTGGGGTGTGTGTCTGCCAGGCTCCCTGTTCCCATGGCAGCCCTGTGCCTCGCTGTGACACCTCTGGTGCCACCGCGTTCCCGTGAGGTGCCAGGAAGAGCTGAGCAGGGAGGAGGTGCTGCCAACCATCCCAACCAACCAGTTGGGGTTTTTTATAGGCACCAGATGGTTTTAATAGAGGAAAGCTGAACTTCTTATGACCCTTCCCCACAGACGTTGTTTGTTGTTTTGTAATTGTGGCCAGGACAAAACCCTGTTCCAGAACCTGCAGTGAATCGAGAGCTTGGTGCCTTCTTCTCCCATCCCATCATAAAGCCCCCACTGCCCCCATGCTCCTCTGCCTGCCCTGGCTGCAAATGATCCGCAGGAAGCTGCTGGGCATGGAAAACTTGAGGCTTTCTACTGATCCCTGGCTAAAGAGATTAGCAAGAGTACAAGCTGGAAGAAATCGAAACATCTAAAAGCAAAGCACAAGGAAGCAATAAAATGTCAGGCCATGTTTTCCCTGCTGGTTGATTAAAAATTCTCCTGATAAGCAGGAAAGCTTTCATGGCTGGACAAGACCTGTATCGTGTCAAATGCAGTGAAAGGTTTATTAGAGAAGGATAAAGCGGTGCGAGCGTTGGGCTGTACTTGCAGCCCTCCTGGAATTGTCACCCCCCCAGGGCTGAGGAGCAGTGTTTTTTGGGAAAGAGAAAGTCAAGCAGAAGGAAATGAGGCCTGGCTCTCCATGCTCCCCACGGGGAAACCATCAGCAGTGGCAAACCAGTGAGCTTGGAGACCTGTGTGCAGTTGGTGCCAAGATGCTCCGCTGGGCCCATGGTTTCCCTCTAGCCTGAGAAATCTTCTTGGGATCAAACACAGGACAGGAATGACAAAACAGGAAAACAAAAGGCTCACTTCCATGCTGTTGTGTTTGACTTCCCAAGGTTTTAATTGCCAAGGGCTGCACTGGGAGCCAGCTGGCTGCAAAGGGATGCAGATCTCTCCAGTAAGAGAGGCAAAGGGATGCAGATTTCAAGCAAGAAGAGAAAGGCTCTTTTTTTTTTGTGGGTTTTTTTTTTAATCTTTTGTTAGAGAAACTAACAACTGTTACGTTTTCCTGCAGGAGATGCAGTCTCGTGTACATTTCCACTCCAAAAAATAAATTACCAGTTTTAGTTACCTGCTTCTTCAGCTCCCCCAGCTGCTGTTAAAGTTTCTGCTGTTATTGTTTTGCTACCTGTAGGAGTAAGAAGGTGCAAGAAACAGGAAAGGGGAGTATGGAGCGCAAATGGTACCTCAATTTTAGAATTTTTCTCCTTGGAGCAGAAAACCTCTGCTTTTTACAAAGGGAAAACACTGTAGGGGATTTAACTTGCAAGCCCTTGGCCCGTGCTGCAAGAGATGTGCATTTCCCTGCACATGTGGTACACAGTGTCAGCAGGATCAGGCGCACCAGTGTGTGGCCCTGGGAACAGGCTGGACAATCGCAATTTTACTGCCAAAACCTTGTTTTTGTATGATATTTTGAAAAGAGGAAAAAAAGACCAGCTAAAAAAAATATAGAATAATAATAATAATAATAATAATAATAATAATAAAAATAATAAAGCATGGGATACTTGGCACGCCGGGTGTATAAATCTCGACATTAGCTACCTGTGAATCATCCAGCAGCACGTTAATTGGTACCCCTCCGTAGATGAGGATTTGGCACCAGGTCTGCATGTAATTACAAGCCACACACAGAAGGACACAGGCAGCTAATGAACTCCTGCCAAACTCCAGCTCCGCTTCTGCGGCTTTTGAAGTCCGCTGGTCTTTCAGCGTTTTGTATGGTAAGCACTGAAAGGCATCAAATCACTCCTTTGACAGTGTTTAGAAAGGGTTGGTTTGTTGAATAACCCAGTCCCTCCAAAGTCCCAAATCTGAGAACTGGAGCATCTATAGGCTCCTTTCTCAACAGAGCAGTAAATAGGCTGGAAATAGAGGACACCCCTGAGGAGCTGCTGAGCTCCTGCCTCGCTGACAGGAGCCAGAGGGCTCCGGTTGCCACGATGGGCTGCAAGAAAAGAAACTATTTCCACTTAAAAAATACTTCAAAACAATCCCACCATTGGGATGCTTTTTTTCCCAACCCTCAGTGTTTCAAACTGAGGCTGTGTACAGCATCTCTCATGGGTTTGCAGTCACTCTGGTGTTCTGAGCAAGGTGGTAAAAGGTTCTGGAGGGTTTCTGCCCTGTTGGGAGGGCAGGTCTTCATGGTGCTGGGTTTGGAAGGTCGTGGTGCTTTTACGTGGATGCTTTATTGCTGGGATGGGATTTGAGCCTGAGCCCTTCTTTTCTGAGGTGACAAAGGGAGTAGTTGTTGAGATGAAAACAATTGCCATGAAAACCTGTGATTTTCAGGCAAACATACCAGGCGGGTTTCATGGCACTACCATGGTGAACAGGAATAATGCAGCTTGGCACGAAGCCGTTCCAAAAAAAAAAAAAAGGGGGAGGAGAGGAAACAGAAGAGCCTTTGTCAAAATTAACTGCAATAAAGAAAAAGGGACTCCTATTCCCTTGGGCTTCTTTAACTTTTTTTCCTCAATTTATTCACACGTTCCTTGACAGCAGGGCACAGCATTGTTTTAGGAGGCTGGAAATGGAAATTGAGAGTTCTCCATTTTTGGTTTTAAAAGGCACGGTGTGTGTTGTGTCCCTCGAGTCAGTGTGAATAGAGCCTTGGCCCTTGCCTGTGCCATTCGGATGTGGCCCAATTCATCCTGTCCCTTAAAGAAACAGGGTTATGAGATGTCACCTGCCTGCAAAGCACAGCCATAATGGGGAGGTTTGGGCTGTGCATGGGAAAGGGGCTGGGGTGACAATGTGGCTGTGCCCACCCCGGATGGCCCTAGGCTTGCAGAACAGGGTGGTGAAGTTTTCAGTGTTACTCTTACACCGGATTTGCAGAATTTTCAGTTTTTTAGAGGGATAAAAGCATCCAGAAGTCCGAGATGGTGTGTGGCATGGAAGCATGCTGTCCCAAAAAAATCTGTTTGGCTTTCAGGGGCACAAATAATTCAAAAGATCTCGTCCAGGGGCAGATGGACCAGGGTAAGTCCTTGTGAGCAGCATGAGGTGGCCACTTCTGTTGCTGCAGGTGATGTCTTCCCTCCAAAACACCCCATTCCCAACTGCTTTCCACCAAAGTACCTCAAACTTCTCTGGGCAACAAGGTGTCAGCATGGCCATGGCAGCCGTTGTCATACCTCCTCCTTCCCCTGCAAAGTCTCCTTTTCCTGTTATACAAAGCTGTTTTAATTAGGAGCATGATTTTTATTTTTTTTTCAATATTACCCAGGTACCAGCACAATCTCAGTTATACCATGTATTGCATCATGTATACATTAGGATGCCGCTCTGTGCAGGCAAAATACAGAGGAGCAAGAAGAATGGTAGTAGTACACTTTTTTAACCTGTTGATAAATAGGCAAAGCCTTACTGAGCTCCGCTGTGGGGACCACCAAGATCAACCCCCATCACTTTAAGGGCCTTTGGATCACTTCCACCCACGTCTCTCTGCCTTTCAGTGCTCTGGGCCGTGCTTTATGTCCTGGAAACTCTACCAAATCGCGACTACCGAGGGGGAAAAGCTTCATTTCCAGTTAATCAAGGGAGTTGTGTAATACCATTTTCTCCTGGGGAACTTCCAGAAAAAAGAAAGGAGGAGAGGAAGGGGAGGGAGAAGGGGGGTATTACATAAAGCAAGTATATTAAGAGGAAATAAATTATGAATTAAAAGTGATTAGTGAACTTTTAAGGAAGAGGTCAGAAGTGCTTTTTGGAATACAAACTTTTTAAGCTTCCAGTGCTTGTATTGGGTTACAGAGTTATAACCCAGCCTTATTTGTGCAGGTGGCTGCTGCTTCAAATCCAAAGAAGGATTTTGCATTTACAATAGGTACATTGACAGAACTGGGTCAAAAAGCTACTGGTGGCAGGCTCAGGGCTATGGCCACGGGCTCTGCTGCCTCCTGCATAGGGGCAGTTGCTCCCAAAAACGTGCTTTATTACAGTGGCAGTGCCTGACCATGGTGCTGAGGAAGATGTTTGGGAAGTTCAGTGATGAAGTTTGATGAATTTTTATTTAAGAGACCTAATGTTGACCAGGTTAACTGGCTTCATTTTTCCTTCATATTCTTTGTGTCTTTACTGATTTAAAAGTAGTATTATTTTGTTGGCTGCATTAGACTGGCTACAGTTTTATATTTCCACCTGTTCTTGTTATGGTTTGGGATGGCCATGCAAAGAGAAGAAACCAGGGCTTGTATGCTGGGGTCATTGGGGGCACGAAGCTGAGATAAGGAATTTTTGCTTGCTATTTTATGTATTAAAACAGCACCTACAGCTCACAAAATTTTCCTCTTGAATAGAGGTGATGAAGTGGTTGGATGGGGCCCTGAGCAACCTGATCTAGTGGGTGACATCCCTGCCCATGAGTTGCAACTAGGTGATCTTTAAGATTCCTTTCAACCTAATCCTTTCTCTCATTCTATGATTCTATGTGAGTAGAACAGAGTTGTTATTATGTGGGGAAATATTTGGGTTCACCCAGCCAGTGGGACGACAGGGACAGAGGAGAGCAACTGGTTTGCTCACCCTTCCATCAGTTTGGCCGAAATCTCTCAGATTCCCCCCAAAAGAAACAGGGTGTTGAGTGTTGCTGGGGCTGGGCAGTGGTCTGGGCAGTGGCCTGAGCCCTTCCTCAAAGGCAGAGCGCAGAGGAGTGGTGGTGAGAGGCTTGTTCCAAACCCTGCTGATGGGCAGAGCAAACCCTGCTCGCTCCATTTGTAATTGGAAACATAACAGTCACCACAGCATGTTTTTCACACGAGCTGTTTGCCTTCACCATTGCAGAGTTCAGAGGCACATCTTTTTTTTTTTTTAATTTTTCCCGTCTCTTCAAGCTGGGTCATCCTAGGTCAGGTTTGTCGTATCTGTGAGACTTCCAAAGCACATGGATGTGCAGAGATGCCTCAAAAGGTATTGACACTTCGGGGTTTTCATGGGTGTTGCATTTTATCCCTTGCTGTTGACAAATGTGAAATGATGACTTTGTTTCCACCAAGTTTGGCTGGAGCTGGCTCTGGATTCCTGTTGGTAACTCTTTTATATTCACCCTTTCCAAATTTGCTGTTTCCATCATGTTTGGCTGGAGCTGGCTCTGGATTCCTGTTGGTAATGTCTTTTATATTCACCCTCTCCAAATTTGCTGGTTGGCCAGTCTGGTTTAAATCTCTTCTACCCCACAAATGCAGAATTTTATATTGACCTGCATATTGTGGCTTGGATAAGACCTTTCGTTCTTATTAATGCATTCTTAGGTATTGAAAGTGTACATGCACTTTATATTAAAGGTTTTTCAATGTATCAGCTCACGCCAAACTCCCATGAGGAAGAACTTAATGTTCTTTGTAGAATTCCCTTCTCTTTCTCCCTTTGTATGTGGTCCTTACTTTTGAAAATAGGTAACAGATACTCACTAAAAGCACTTTTTCTCCCAGAAAAAAACAGTGGCAGTATTCCTGTCCATCTGGAGCTCTTGGAGCATGAGGCTGGCACGTTGTGCTCCAGCCACATGAGGAAGTGTTTCTACTCTTGGTTTCAAATCCAGAGGAATTTGCAGTGCAAGAGGATAATTTGGCATTTGTCTTAAAGTATCTGTGACCAAGAACCTTTTTATAATAATATTCTCCCAGGATGGCTGAGTCAGTCAATATGCTCCAGGTTGCACAGGGGAGTATTAACCACAAAGGATGAGTATCATGGAATCCTAGAATGATTTGGGTTGGAAGGGACCTTAAATCTTGTGGTGTTCCAACCCCGCTGGCGTGGACAGGGACACCTTCCACTAGACCAGGTTGCTCAAAAGCCCATCCAGCCTGGCCTTGGACACTTCCAGGGATGGGTTTGGGCAGCAGGCAGAGATACCTGTCATTTCCGACACCACCTTTGGTTCCTTTTAAAGGCACTTCTCAAATACCTCTGCAGCCTGGGGTCACCAAAGTTATGGGGTTGTCTATATAGAAAATAAATATTTTTGGCTTCCTTCTTGTTTGCTGTTGCACTCGCAGGCATGAGAAGGCATTTTACCCAGTGTTCCTGATTAACCAGTTCCTACTAAAAACAAAGAGAATCCCAAAAAAGTAAGAACCCAGAGAGTATCATCATTTAGGTTAAAATGAACCTGTGTCTGCCCACTAGGAAGTCTTTTGGACTCCGTAGCATCTGGTGGGCCTAAAATGGTGAGGTTTGCTTTGAAGTTCCTATGATTTGGCTGAAAAATAATACTAATAAAGTGGACAAAATTGTCACTCTCTTCACAGGAAGGACACAAGACAGATTAACATAGATAGGGCAAATCTTCATGGGAGTTACATGAATGAACCTACAGCAAAAAGAAAATTAACTAATTTTTTTTCTTTTTTTTTTTTTTGTGGAAATCAACCCATCATGTCCTAGAACTTTTCCAAACAGGTCAAATCAGAGAAATGCAATATATACTGATCCTTGTTTATCGGTTCTTTAGTGCTCTGAAGCAGGTACCTGTTTTACCGTAAAGTCTAGGGTTTGTTTGTGTGGAGAATTTTCTCTCCTCATGTGTCTGTGTAGCTGAGAGTAATGGAACTGTAACAGAGTTGAATGGGAATCTGTTTTGCAAACAAAGATATTAGATGTGTTTCCAAAATACAGGCAGATGCACAGATCAGTCTGCTGGACTTCTGGAATCAAGGTGAAGAACAATTAAGACTGTGCAGGTAATAAAATAGCAGAGCTGATGGTTAGCCCAGTTGTCTCCTTGTCCTAGTAAATATATGGTCCTCAAGTATCCAGATTCAGTCAAAAAACATTGGGATGGAGGCACATCACTGTTGCTTTCAAGATCTTTAAAAATCCAAATTTAATAGCTTGATGGAGGCTGCAGTAGGATCCTTGTTTTGGCTAACACTGGGCTGTGGATCTGGCCCCTTGAGATTATTTTTTTAGCTAACCAGATTCCCACCATTCCTTCAGATACACCCAGGGCTGGTGCAGAGCTGGGCTCTGTTTTTGATTGACAGCACATGCCTGATATGGCAGAAATGTGGAAATACTATTCTTTGGGTTGTTAAATTTTATTTATATATTTATATACATATATGTACACGTACAATGTAAGTTGGCTTCAGGAGTTGCTCGCTCTTGCAGCAGTTGCCAAGGTTGGCCTTGCAATGCTGCAATTCTTCTCTGAAAGTTGGAGAAGCCAACTTTTAAAACCCCAATAAAAGCCTACCGTAGGCTAATCTAGTTTATATGCATTTTTAAATATGTACAAATGCTGTAACCCAAATAAGGTTTATATGTACCCAAGATCAGCCACTAAGTACTTCAAACAGAAAGCCTGTCTCTTGTAGGTTCCCAAATATTTACAGAGTGTGACTTGAGTGAGGAATTAGATACCCCCCTCAGCCCTGCCAAATTAATTAATGGTCTTTTTCACTTATTTAGGTAGATGTCTGATCTAGTGAAACCCTAAGAACACCCAAGGCCTGGACAGTGGCAGGCAGAAGCATCATGGAATACTTGTTAGAAATTACCATGGCTTTGTTGAGATAGCCAGCAACATCCCACAAGGGACCTGCAGGGTTGAAAGAACAAAGATTTAATGGAAAAAAACCCCGAACTCCACCAAAACCAGACGTTTAAAAAGAAAAAGGTGGTGATGGTGTTTAATTTGGTGCAAAGGTGAAGGCTGGGCTGGGAAGATGAGAGTGGCCTGGGTGGGTCACTGCACAAATGCCTCTTGCCTTCCTCTCCCTCTGCTTTTTGATGAGTGGCCAATGAAAGCTTATCCCCTTTTTAAATTTTTTTCCCTCTTTAAATCTGCACAAGTGTTAACTTTTCAAAGACTCCGAGATTCAAAGTGCTGTACCCAACACAGAGCCCTTTTTTCTCCTGCCTTTGATTTTTATGCACATTTCAAGCTGGTCAGAGAGTACACGGGGGTTTTGTTTAGGCTTGGTGATGGGGTTTTAGCTTTCAAGCTGCCAGCCTTCCCAGGATTATTGCCTATTAACTGCTTCTTAATAAAGGTGCTGACCAAAGAAAGGAGTATTTTTTCCTTGGTGCTAGATTTCCAAACTCGATTGGCTTTATTAAATGGAAAGACAAATAAATTTAAACCCTTCTCTGAAATACCTTAGCGTAGGACACCAGCAGTTAGAGGTCACCAAGTCACTTGGACTTCCTCCCAACAAAAGCAACATCATTTTTCAATGTCCAGCCCCACAGCGTCCCGCAGTGCCTCACACAATTCCTTAGTGTCCACACCTGCTCCATGCCGCTTGGAGTGGGGCTGAGCCATTTTGGATGGGGCAAGATCAGACCTCGAGAGAATTCTATTATGCTCATGGTTTGGAGCTGTGTTTGATCTCCTGCAGCATAGCTGCATAAAAGCTTGTGGTTGGGATTTCCTTGTTCTGTTATTAAAGCAAAAAATCCCCGTTGTACAAGGAAAAGAAACTTTCCTTCACCTTGTGAAGGATGTTACAGTTGAGAAGGTAATTTCAGCTCCGTTTATCTTTATTACATTGGAAAAAGCAAATCCCTTTGTTCTATGCTTTAGTTTCCTGTGAGATGAGGATAGCAGCCCTTCTCTGGTTGCACAGGTCCCTTTGGATGTGCCAGTGTTGTGTCCGTCCTTTAGGACATGGTCCACATGCTGCTGTGTCATTTCTCAGTGTGGAGATACCAGTATTAAGAGGATGTGAGGCCCTTCTGCAGCGTTCCTAAAGATTTTGCAGTTGCGTGTAGGCAAGTTGTACCCACAGACAGAATGACCAGATGGGACCATTTCTGGAGAGAAGTGACTATCCCCAAAATCAGTGTAAGTTTTTTGCCTGCCCTGTACATCTGTCATTCACTTCAGTGCAGGTCACTGTTTGCTGGAATGAGCCTCTTGTGTCCTCAATAGTTAGGTAGCGTGTGTAGGGATGGGAAGTGGTGGAGGTGGAAGACTTAACACCTTTGTGGGGTTCAGCTGTTGAATCTGTAGATCCAAATTGCTGCAGCCAGGGATGCACAATCTGAATTCCCTCTTAAAGTGCTGAGTCAGAGAGGCAGACTGGGGCAGGAGAGGTGATGAGGCCAGATGTTCCATCTTCACAGTACAATCCTATTCTGCTTGGCTCCTGTTTCCAAGGTGTGTGGGCTGTAAGCCCCGCTTCTGGATCCTTTTGCCTCAGGCAGATCTCCTAGTGTGAATAATGTCTCTGTGGTGTTTTGTTGAGGGATCCCAAAGGCATCTCTCTCTGCATTTAATTTTCTGTCTTCTTCCAGACTTCCCTGTGTAGTGCTTTTGCTGCAAAGCCCATGCTCTGGCGGCCGTTTGGCACCACTACTGGTTTCTCCGTGCTGGAACCCCCTTGCTAAAAAAAATGTGGGTGGTGACCTAGTCCCTCAGACAACCCGTCCTCGGAGAAATAACCTCGTGGAAGAAGAGCCATCTTGAGCACAATTTATTGTTTGCCATGGGCTGGGGTCTTCCATTCCTTGGGTGAAAGAGCAGCCTCTCACCCAACCCTCAAAATCAAGGGCATGTTATGTCTTCTAAGTAATATTCATTCAGTTATAGGGAGTGTGTTTATGTTTCTCATGTTAAAAAAAAGAGGAAGGGAAAAAAAAAGGGAATCTGAGGTTAGTGTTTTGCTGGAAAAATATCAAGACTTGATTGGCAATATCCCACTAAACCACAAGTTTGTAGGAGAGAAAACAAACCCATTGGATTTTCCAAACTATGCCTATGTGCTTTATGAAATGTGTCCCATATAGGTCACTTATGCTCTTATTATAGCTGTGGCAAGTGTACATATAATTGAGACATGGAAATACTACCCCATGCAGCTCAACGAATGAAGGGGAAACAAATCTTTATTATTCCTGGGTTCACAGAATATATAGGAACACTATTGTCTTTTTTTTTTTTTCTTTTTTTTCTTAATTTATTTTTTTTTTTAGGGCCAGTTTTAGCTTTCAGATGTATTTTATTGTCTGTGGGAACATGTGTTTTACAGACCTGTCATGTGAAAGCCATTAACAAGAGGAACTGGAGGAATAACAATGAGCCACGTAACCGTGGTGTGTCTACTCCCCGAGTTCAACCCTGCGCCGCCGCTCCGGGTGCGCGCGAAACCGGATCGCGCCCAGCGACGTTAGCGCTTCTCCCCCTGCCATTTCTCCTTGGGAAACTTAAGGATTTTTTAAGTGGCCTATTAAAACGGGGTTGCTGGCACCAGAGGCAGGCTTTTGGGGCCAAGCTGGCTGGGCATCAAAACGGTTAAATCGTGGAATGAAGATCAGCTGGATTCACACGAGATGTCCGATTTTATTTACCAAATCTGAGCAGTTCTGAAACTGTTCCTCGCTCGTTCACACGTGTGGTGGAAACTGTCCCGCCTTGCCAAGCAACTCGGGGCCCAGAACTTGCAATTAACCCATTTCTAGGGCTTTTAGAGAGGCTCTGAAAGGGGTCCTGAGCAGTGGCCTACGCCACTACTGGGTACTTGAAAATTTTACTTCAGTACGTGTTGTCCCTGCTCACGGGTTATGGAGTTCTTTCTTAAGAATAACAAAACCCTGTAGTAATCCTGGCTTAGGGAAACCCATTAACATATAGGAAAAGGAGCCAAAGTGGATTGCGCAAAGTGAAATCTAGAGAGTGGTTCATGTGGAGAACATGGGGAACATTATTTTGATGACACTTCTGAACAACATGGATGGTGCCCTTGCTAATCACATCTAGCAGATGGTGCTCACTACAGATGTACTGTGGACAGCTTTGGGTCGGACCCAACAGTGCTTCATTTTTTATTTGTTATTTTTATTCATTTTAGAAGGAAAAACCCTCTGATGTCTTTGACTTCTAGCTGTGTAAACAAACCCACAGATACTTAAGCAAGTTAGTGGTCGACAAGTATTCCCTAATGCCTTCTGTAGGATCTGGGTGTGAGACCTGTTGTCTTGGCTCAAGGACAGCTGGAACCACTGTGCATTTGTTTTTCCCCTTACCTGGGTTTCGCTCTGCAAGTGGGAGGAGGGTTTCCTGTACCTTGTGGCTTGTGATTTACTGTGAACGTGGGTTTCAGGGAATTTGGGGCTTGGTTTTGTGGGGATGTAGTGCTCCTCTCAGTGATGGGCTTAACAGCAAAGATGGATGGGGAAACTGAGGCAAAGGGAAGGAGTGTGCCCTGTCCAAAGTGACATTGTGTCTGGGAAACATCCTTCTAGGTTTGAGGCAGTGCTGCGTTTCTCTGAAAAACTTACAAAAACATGGATTTACGGACACACTGCAATTTCCAGGTGTCTCCTCCATACTTTGGGTCCTGACCCACGTTCTTGAGCAGATCTGCTCCATGCCTGGTGCAAAGATCCAGCCAAGGTGTGCAGACACAGGAATCCTGAGCAGAGGGTTCACAGATAGTATTTAAACCCCAGATTTCACGTGGCTTTATTGTGACTGAAGGTGAACAGGCTCTGATGGGAGTTCACCGGCTCTTGTGGATGGGCTGGTCCTTGCATGGATGGGTGTTCCACAGCTGCTCAAAGCCCATGATTGTTGCATTAGTGGGTACAAACACTCTCAGCAAGCTGTCAATACACCCTGTAAATACAAAGAGGAGTGAGTCCAGGAAGGCTTCAAAGGCAGGGAAGTGACGGGGATGGAGAGTAGCTGGGCTGGCCAGGTAGGAGAGAAGCCCTGCAGATACTCGATCCTGCCGTGTTTGTTTGCTCAGCTCTGGGCTGCTCTGCCTGGGGCACTCGGAAGAACATCGGGCCCTCCCCGGAGAAAAGTGCCAGATTGGTTTTCATGGCCTTCTGCAGAGGGATTGCTCCAGAGGTCTGTTCCTGTAAGTTAATATTTGCAGCGAACAGGGCTTAACTGGAACCAGGCTGCGCAGACATCTGATAACCATAACAGAGGAGATGCTTTTTCCCTGCAAGACCAGCTTGGAAAAACAAATCCCAATGCTATTCCCTTTGGAAAGATAGCTATAAGAAAAGAAAAGCACCAGGAGCAGTGATGAATGGTTTGCAAGGGGTTTTCTAGTTGAGTCTTGGGGTTTTTTTTCGAGCTGCTTGTGTTTGCCTTTATTGCTGATGGGTTTGGTTGTTGTCTCCCCTTCTTTGTAGCTGGGTTGCCCTTCCTCATCATCGAGACAAGCACGATCCAACCCTACCAGAGGGGCTTCTACTGCGACGACGACAGCATCAGGTACCCACAGAAGAACGTGGAGACCATCAACGACGCGGTGCTGTGTGCTGCGGGCATCCTCATCGCCATCCTCGCGGTAAGTCCCGCCTCCAGAACCTCCTCCTCTGTCCCGGTAGAGGCTTTTGGCACCTCTTTGTCTTGCTAATGTAGCCATGGCCAGGCTATCTACCTGGTGCACATCTCCTCTGCGATTGTTTGACTTTTGTAAGCGTGGAGTTGCAAACATTTACAAATGAAAGCTTGTAATGAGAGCAATGAGATTACTCCTGAAGCCTGTAAACAGGCCCAAAGCTGTTTGGGCAAGTCTGTGAGCTTCCAGAGAACTTTTTCACCCTCCAGTAGGAGTTCAGAGTAGAGGCAAAAACACTTGAGTGTCAGTAAAGACTTGGCATGGTTTGTCCCTATTCAAATAACTCTTGGTATTTGCCTATTTTATAAGGTTTAAAAAACAAAGAAAGGATACATCTTTCCAGCTAACCAGTGCCTGGAAAATTTAACAGGTTAGTATTAGGTTTTTAAGAGATTGCATATTACAGCCGTTTTTAAAAGACAATTAAAACCTTCCATGGGGAGCATATTCCCAGAGTCCTCGCTGTAAAAAGTAGCTAATGCCCCACCTTCCCAATGCCTCTTCATTTTCCTTCTCCTCCTTCTCTCCTTTTTCTAGAGCTGTGCTAGGAAATGATTGTACGATAAGAGCTTTATTTGTCAGCCAAAAAGCTGAGCTCAGCCCATGAGCTGAGCCTCCTTATGCCAGTGTGTGCCTGGTGTGGGGCAGAAGACAAGAGCTGTCTCCTGGTTGTTGCTTAAACACTTCCAGCTAAGAGGAAATTCCCCTGTGAAAAGTACCTACATTTTCCTTCTCACCTGCTGCCAGAACAGCTCAGGTGCTTTCCCAGAGATGCCACCTTCCTCTTGCTCCTTCAGCTGGGAGGGATGGAGATGGAGAGGTCAGGAGCACTTGTTCCCCTTCCATCTTTCCTCCTAGATGAATGTCGTGGGCAGTAGATACTTTAGGATGGCACAGTGCCTGCTTTGATAATACTCCATCCTCAGCCTTGCTGCTTTGTGATGTGAGTATCTCCATCATTTCCTGACCACATACACTCACTCAGCAAAGTAGGTCCCAAAACTTCCCTGTCCCTCTGCCCCCTCCCTCCCCACAACAAGCCCAAAAGGTGCCAGGCCCCCAATTCTATAAACACGCCAGAATTTCACCCCGCAGGTGAATGACCCCCGAGTGTGGAAAAGCCATAAAAATGAAATGAAAAAGCCTCTCATTTTCGCATTACTGCCAGAGCTATCGGCACGCCAGCTCCATGCAGAGTGTGCTTCTGATCCCTAATGAGGCGGTGGCAAATACAGGAGTTGGAACAGAAACTGGAAACATAATCAGCTGCCTATGTGATCCATCAACTCTCTACCACGAAATAGCAGGTCAATTAAAAGAGAAAGAAAATCCCCAAAGAATTGGATGTTCCTGCCCTGGTTTCACTGTGCCCACAACAAATGTAACTTAATAAGGTAAATTCAAAAGCTCAGTTATTTGCTGTTGAGTGACACAAATGGCTAACGAGGAACTGAAGCAACAGATTTCTTTGCTATGGCAGCCTGCATGGAAAATTCAAGTCAGCCTGACCTCCTTTTTCAGATGTAACCCAGATACCAGAATTACTGTAGCATAATAGGAATTCCTTCCAAATCCACAAAGCACTGACTCCGCTCCCTTCGCTCACATCGTTTGCCTTTGGAAGGCAGGGCAGTGGTTATGAGGACTTCCAGGGAGCTGGCTTTTGGGGTGAAGCAGCCAAAATTTCACGCCCTAGCTTTACGTGGTGTCACAGGCAGTCTAGCCTGGGGTGAAAAGGTCCAGGCCATGTTTTAAGTGGCTTGAGGACACCCAGAGAGTTTGTTAAGTAAACAGCAGAGGCGAGACCTTTGCTTCCATCAGGATGGGAGAGGATATGCATTTGGTTTTAATATCTGTGTATTTACTGACTTCAGGCAAATTTCCATGCAGATGACACCGGAGAGGCTCGTGCCCCTGGGCTGTGCGCTCTCACATCTCTCCTGACTGCTCTTCATGCTGGAAGGTGGTTGATTTGATGTTGGTGTGGTCCCTTGGATGGCCAGGGGAAGGTGGCACTCCTCTTCCTGAACCTTGTAGGGGTACCACTGCTGTAGTCCCGTGTCCCCACACCTGATAGGTCTTGAAAGGCTATGAAAAATTCCTAATAAAATTAATTTGCTAGGTAGTCCAAGTTACACAGCTGGATTAGCTGGTTGTTTTACAGTCAAAGGTGATACGATCCAATGTGATTAGCACAGAGAATGTTACACAAAAAGCAAGTGGCTAGAAGAGCTCTAAAAGTAATTACAGGCTAATTGGATTGCTGGTGATACCTTATAATAACAATGAAGTGGGCTTGACAACTGAAAGTCTGCAAAAAGCATTCACAGACAGAAAATTTTGATGTTGGCTTCTCTCTAGTGACCAACTTTTTAAAATATGTGCTCCAGTCCCTGGGAGTTGTGCCCATCACCACGGAATGGCACGTGTCCCGTGTGGTTGGCTTGCCAGGAGTGCAAGGCCTGAGAAGAGCTTGATATCTTTAAAACTTGTTTTCTTTTCAGGATGTCCTTCCAGTCTGTGCACATCTGTGCTGCATTAGTTTTTCACCGTCCTGCTTTATCTGGGACAGCGCTGCCAAAAAACCAAGTTTACCCAATTTTTAGCTTCTCATTAAGTTGATCCATGGCTTTCACTAACTGGGGAAGGTTCCTGGGTACCCAGCAGCGTTTTAGTGAGAGAATGAAGGCTCCAATTTACAATCTGCTACATGTGTGCAATTACCCAGACCACCAACAGTGAGAGAAAAATATTAATCCCCAGACTTTTGTTGGTCCCTGTTTAAAATGGTCACATGCCTTTCCCAGGCCAAGAGCCTCAGGTTTGTGTGGATCTGTTTGTGAGTTTGCAGTAATGGCACATCTCCCAGTATCAGATACCATCCTTAATTTGCCTGGTCTTCCCTCTGTGAAAGCCATGAGTTTTGAGCCTCTCAGAGGTCCCCTCCTTGTGAATTTAGGCTTTTGGGAGTGGACCTGCCCTCGTGCAGGAGCCTCTGTGTCCATCCAGGACAACCTCCCTCTGCAGGCCTCACGCCTGTAGATTTCCTGGCTGGCAGCTTGTGCTGGAAAGTGGTCCAAACTGGAGATAAACCATGGTCTTTGGAGACTGTGAGGATTAAAATGATGCTGAAGCCAGTTAGCTGCAGCTCCCTAAACAAGTCTTGATCACTACCAGATTTCCAGGAGGAAATCTCAGCTGTCACATTTAAACCCCAAATGGTGGTGCAGCCACTCAGAGCATTTCTGTGCCTGGTAGCAGAGCCTGCTCTAGCTTGGCATTTATTTTCTGTGATTACAGTTGTATCTCTCTTTGATAAAGCCTGCTTAGCTGCAGTTTCAGCTGCCGTAGGTGAACCTTTGTTTTTTCAAGCCCTGGTACGAGTGAGTTCAAACAATGATACAGCTTCAACTCTTCTTAGTCTAATTGCCATACTTTTCCAGTTTATTAGTTTCCAAAGGTTGTGCCAAGCTTTTAAAAAAGGTAGGCAGGGGAACCTCGTCTCCTGCTTATGGCTGGCAGGCTGCCACACTGGGAGAAATATTGTTGGCTGCTCCAGAAAGGGATTAACATGAAGGCATTTTTCCTGACAGTTAATTTTACATATCACAATCCCCGTGACTTCAGAGAGACAGGGACAAGGGGGCATCCAAAAAAAAAAAAAAACCAACCCTGCCCCGATTTATTACTCAGGTATAAAAACACTTAGAGTAATGAATGAAATCCTAAAGCTGTAAATCTGGAGCTTAAAATTTAGGTGTGTAGCGTGACGGAGAACAATTTAAACCTTTGGCTCTTTGGGAGAGGTGAGACATTTGGACTTCATTTCACAGCCTGATTTTCATTAACCTGCCTTTTAAGAGTCCTGAATGTGAGAAGTTGGGTCCTCTGCTCCCTGACAGTGATTTATGGCAGTATTGTCAAACCTCAGCACGCCCGACACAAGAAAAACATAATCTGCTGCCATGTGATGGCAAGACCCCTTGAAATGCCCCAAAATAGCTGGACTTTATGGAGGCCTTGAGAGGTCTGAGTTGGGTCTGCTGGCAGCAAGTTTTGGGCCACAATCTGAAAAATTTGGGGCTTTCTGTTTCTTCCCCTGTTGTGTTAATGATTTTAAGAGAGGAAGATAAGCAGGCTGTGTGTTTATTTTCCTCCAACATCAGTTTGATAAGAGGGTAGTGGGTTTGGCCTCTCCTTCCCAACACACACTAATTCTTTATCTGGTTTATGTCAATTTTCTTTTCCCACTCTGCCTGGGGTGTTATTTCACTTTTGTGAATATATGCCAACATGCTAACCCAAAATCTACCCCTTTTTTGTTTTGTTTATTGGATTTTTCCATAAACACCATTCCGAGCATTGGGAGGGAAGAGGGGGAGGATGGAGAGACACTGGCCCATGGGTTCTCCTTCCTCACTGGAGAAGCAGATTCCTGGTTTGAGATCTCAGAGCTGCCTCAGCCCTGCTTTCACACCCATCCCTGGTTTTGCACAGCGTTTTTCCCCCTCTCTAACCTCCCTCTTGTGCTTCCCTCACAGATTATAACGGGAGAGCTCTACCGCATCCACTACCTGAAGGAGAAATCCCGCTCCTTTATCCAGAACCCCTACGTGGCAGCTCTCTACAAGCAAGTGGGCTGCTTTGTTTTTGGCTGTGCCATCAGCCTGTGCTTCACAGACATTGCCAAAGTGTCCGTCGGGCGCTTGCGGCCGCATTTCCTGGCGGTTTGTGACTTGGATTTCTCCACCATCAACTGCGCCAAGGGAGTTTACATCCAGAACTACACCTGCAGGGGAAATGACAGCAGGGTCCAGGAAGCCAGGTGAGACCCCGTGGCACCAAAGCCGTGGGTTGCTGCCACTAAATGTGTCTGGGGTTTCTCTGTCAGCAATAGAGGACTCAAATCTGAGACTGAGAGTAGGGTTAGATTGGATATTAGGATGGAATTCTTCCCTGTGAGGGTGGTGAGGCACTGGAACAGATTGCCCAGAGAAGCTGTGGATGCCCCATCCCTGGAAGTGTTCAAGGCCAGCTTGGATGGGGGTCTAAACAACCTGGGATAGTGAAAGCTGTCCCTACCCATAGCAGGGGGTGGAGTGAGATTGTCTTTGATGTCCCTTCCAGCAGAAACCATTCAAGGATTCTATGAAATTATGCTTTTTCTGTGAAGGCCATAAATCCACTTTCCAGTGACCAGCAGTTTCCCTTGGGAAGTGTGGCACTCAGCTGAATAACATTTCTTTTCCTTTCTCTTTACTCCTACACTATTGTTTCCCAGAGCTGCTGCTCATTGTGGGAATTCACCCCCAGAGCTGAGCTCATGGTGAGCAGCCCGAGCTGTCCCGTGTGGCAGAGCAGAGCTTCTCCTCAGGAAAGGCTCCACCTCACAGGCAGGGCTGCCAGTCCCTCCCCTTGGAGCTCTAGCACATCTATCAGATGCCCAATTTTGACTTTTCCAGGGGCACATTCCTCACGCTGCAAAGAAGCGCCCAGAGGAGTTGCTCTCTTCTCATTTCTTCAGGGTTTCCCGGTTATTTGAGGCGAGATGATGAGTTATTGGGCTAGCCTGGAAATAACTGCTGTCCCATGAGTAGGCCAGGAAGGGACAAACAATGCGAGCATCCTGTCCGTCCGTTCGCTTTCTGCCTCAGCAGCAGGCAGGGCGGATAACAGGGCTTTCATAACCCAGAGGATTGGGGGTTGTGGGTCCCTCTGGTCTGGCATCCTCAGATACCACATGCAAGTCACCGTATTACAGGGAAAATCATAATATTGAGGATTATACTGGCTGGTTCTGAGCACCTGCTTTGTTTTGCAGGAAATCCTTCTTCTCCGGGCATGCGTCCTTCTCCCTGTACACCATGCTGTATTTGGTGGTAAGTGACCTCACTGATTGATCCCTTGTCCCCCTGTCCCACATTCCATAGCAGTAATGGCAGGATGAGCGTTGGACATGGAAAGTTGGTTGAAAAAAACAAAGAGTCTGAGCTGGTGGTGGGAAGATCCACCCTCAGCTGCTGTGGTGTTATTTAGGATGGAGACTCCTGGCGTGATAGCTGAGCTGTGCGTGCAACTTTGGGATGTAGCCAAGGTGGCAATTAAATCCAAATCCTACTGAATTTGTGGACGACCTGCGCAATTTTGTCCGCCTCACGTTGTGGTTTCCGCTGAGGAGAGTTTGGGGCGAGCCAGAACGTTTCGTGGATGGAGGGGGAGGATGTGCTGCCACGGCCATGTCAGGAGGTGATGCCTGGCTCCGAAATGTGCCAGCGGAGCAGGTGGAGCAGCCTCTGCCCGCCTGGTTCCGCAGGGGAGGGCTAGGACTTGTTTTCCTTTGTCAGTGAGAAATGGCTCTGCCCTTCCTGTGCCGGGGCTGGGGCCAGGGTGGCTGCCAAGGTGCTTCCTGCCAGGACTGCGGGAGGCAGCGCTGCCCACACGGGCTGGACACACACACAGGGCCTTCTGCAGGGGGCTGCAGAGGGGTTTGTGTCTGGTTTTCCTTTGTAAAAAGTTACTTAGTTCATAAAAAATCAAGTATTGTGCTGCTTTTAAGGTTCGTGCTCCTCCTCCATCCCCGGTAATCTTGGACTAGCAAGCAGAGGAACAGCACTGATAAAAACATGAAACATGAGCTTTTATCTATGAGCAGTGCACCCCCTCATCCCTTACCCTCTGGGAAGAAAGTGACCACTCCTCCCTCCTGCCTTTTCAGCCTTGGATGCCCCCTCCCTGTGAGCAGCTTCTGTAATTGAATCACTGAGCTTTCCAGGCAGTTGTGGGCAGCATATTAAATTCTTTCTTTGTTTTCCCTTTTATTTTGTTCTTGGAAAACTTTTGGATTTCTGCAGTGAACGTTTTGGCTGTCTCCTCCCAGCTGTATTACAATGAAGAGCTGCCTTGGTGATGCTTCACAGGAGGCTCAGCCCATCATAAAACTCTCTGAGCTGAGTTTGGAATGCTCACATGGGCAGACATTTATTTCTGGGGAGCTCTGTGGGCAGTTGGATAAGTCAGCCCTGAGGTGCTTCTGAGCCCAGCATCTGGGAACAGCAAGGGCTGCCAGTCCCTATTAAGTTGGGGATGGTTTCTCTGCTGGG
This sequence comes from Corvus brachyrhynchos, assembly GCF_000691975.1. NCBI lineage: Eukaryota > Metazoa > Chordata > Aves > Passeriformes > Corvidae > Corvus > Corvus brachyrhynchos. Next base: position 6,589,906 of record NW_008238126.1, on the reverse strand, counting down.
GCTTAACCCATTTTCTGCAGGGTGCTGGACAAACTTTTTTTTTTCCCATGTGTTTTTCTAAAATTCTGGCTCTTGTGGACCAGGTGGGAGACAAATGGGTCTACAGTGATTGGGGGGCTGGTGACAGAGACCCCAAAACTGCAGAGTGCATTCCAAGTTCCCACAGAATGCATGGGAAACCTGCATGCCTGATTTCCCAGTGCTGCTTTGCACCAACGCCTGCTGCCTGATGTTCTTTCTGACTTTGCAACAGGCTTTAAAAGTGGTGTTCAGCTCCTGTGGGATGCTTTGGAGCACAGAGGTGCCTCTGGTCTCTCTTTGCTGCCCTTCCCTGTCCCCATATAGGAACAATTGAGCTGTCAGCACTCACCAGCCTCTCCCCACGCCCCCTGACAAGAGGCTGCTCCATTTATCCCTCTCTATGGAGGAGGCAATCCCTTTATAAAAATTATTTTAATTTTCAACTTGAAGTGTTGTGATAAGGCTGGTAGCAGCCTCTGTCTGACCAGCTGTCCAGGTGCCTTGTGCCTTGAGAAGTCAGGGAAAATTACATCAAGTGTTTGGTGATGAATTGAAGGGAGAAAAAGGCAACTTGAGACAAGACAGGTGAGGCAATGATCTTAAGGCTCTCTTCCACCTGAATGATTCTGATTCCAGCTTGTCTAACAGCACCCTGCTCTCCATCACTCCAGCTCCCTGGTCACTGCCCGAGCCTGACAGAGAAATCTCACAGAAAAAGCGAGGCAGAAAATCTGACACGCTGGAGAGGCCGATAATACCAAAAAATAATTACAGGAAAAAAGAGATTATAGTAAGCCAGAGGGATTTTATTTGGTGCAAGGTAAACCCCACTGTCTTGCCCACCTCAGTGAATGGTTGGGGTTTTGCAAGCCTGGTTAGAAATGTGGCATCCACCACGTCAGTGCCTGCAGGAGGTGTGTTTGATGGATTCAATCAGGAGATCATCTCAATCAAGACAAAACGGATGCTCCCCTGTTCCTGGGAAGTGAGGGCTGTGCTGCAGCAGGTTGCTGCCTACACTTTGGATACCAAGAGTGTGCCAGGGGCCTCTGCAGAGTGGGGGTATCTGTGGGGCTGAGCGTGTCCTGCAGAGGTTTGGCAGATCACTCGTGTCCCGAGCGTGTTCCTGATTGAACAATACTTCATATTTCCAGGATAAGTCACTTCCCGTCTTTTCCTGGCGTTCCCTGGCTTCACTCTCGGAGCCCATTCTGAATTAAAATGTTTTCGAGTTCGCTTCACCTGGTGGAGACGGGTGCCAGAAAATTCCAGTCAGTCTATTCAAAAATCCATGGATTCCCACGCATCCCGCAGGGCTTCGCTTGCACCGTGGGGCTGGATTTGTCCAGGTATTTGGTTGGACAGTGGATGAGTGACCACAGCTTTTCCCGGCACAGCAGCAGAGCCCTGTGCTATCCATGGGCTCCTAGCAGGAAAACACCGATAGGTGCCAAGCCCTGGAGGGCTTTGAGGGAAAAGTCCCAGGGAAAGGCACTTGCAACACAGCAAAATCCCCTGGGATTTAGTTCTGAATGCTGAGACTTCAGGGCGAAGTTTCTCGCAGCCTTCTTGTCACCAGGAATACTCAATTAACATCAGGCCTTTGTATAAAAAATTTAAAAGGGGAAATTACTCTTGGGTAATCCTCTTTGTCTTAATTTTCCTTGCTTTGTTACTCCTTGGCTGAGCTGTAATACATATTTATAGCAGGCTGAGGAAAGGGGAGGTATGGAAGGAACAGCTTATTCCACAGCTGACCCACACCTCTTGGTTTTGTTTCTGTGGATGTGTGGGAGTCTTTGCAGGGAGCAAAGGGGATTCTTTCTACTCCTCGAGCATGTGAGACCATAATGATGATTTATTTGCAGCATGAAGTCGCCTGAAATCACACGAAGAGTGCAGAAGAGCTAAATTTAAATATCAGAAAAGCGGAATTAATATCCTTCAGCAATGTTGGCTGATTCTGGATAATATGCAAGCAAAGCTTGTGTATTTGTGTCAGTGGGTGATCCAGAAGACTTCAGAATGGGTTGTGGTGTGTTCTACTGATGTAAATGAAAAATGAGAGATGTTGCTGGGTTTGTGTGTCAGAGGGAGTGTGAGGTTTCTTCCTGGAGCTCCTTGCTGCAGGGTGGAGAAGGTGCCCTGGTGCAGCTAAGCAGTGATGTGCCCTTGTGAAGGAACCTTTGTGGTGACTGTGGACTAGGAGTTGAGTTCAGTGGTGACCTAAGGAAATGAATAAATTGGAATTACATCAGAGGCCAAGGCTGAGGCGTGAACTGAGCTGCTGAGCTGCTGGGGATGTTTCTGATGGGTGAGAGGTGCTGTGCACTCAGCAGAGGCAGGGAAGAGGCAAACAATACATGCTGAGAGGTGCTGAGAGGTCTTTTCCCATCTCCTGTCCTTCCTTTCTGTCCAGCTTGGTGCTAAAAGCCAAGTTCTGCATTCCCCAGCCTCCAGCTGGCTTTGTCCAGCCAGGGCAGTCCGTTACACTGGAGTGAGTTTGGGCTGGGGAAGTTTTGGCCCTGTAGCACTTTGGGTACCACTCTGCTTGCAGATGGGGCTGGAGAAGGAGGTCACTTCAGGTCAGACAGCCAGGAGCAAGCCCAGCTGTTTCCCAGAAGGAAACTTTAGGTGTGACTAAGGGCTGAGGTTGATGGAGTCCAGCCCTGCGGCGGGGAGAGTGTGAATGGGACAGGGTTTCTGGAGAGCAGAAAGCCCCGGGAGGCTGGAGGTGATGCTCTGAGCCTGTGTCCCCTGCCAGCTCCTCCTCGGTTTGCTCAGAGGTTGTGTGTGGCTGTGGGATGTCCCCACCAGCACTGTGGAAGTCCCCTGGCACAGGAAGAGTGATATGACGTCCCTCAAACCATCTGCTTTGTGGTAACTCAGCCTCTGCCAGGAGACAGCGGATGGGAACTCCAAATAACTCCCACTCTGTGTGATCCCATTCCATCCACCCTTGCTCCTGGTGGTGCTCCTGGTTTTCGCTGCCCTGCGATGATCTGTGGTGGAAATAACCCTGATTGTGGTCTTGCTCTTCCACCCCCTCCCGGGAAGAGCTCCATTCCAGCTCCACATTCCCATCCAAATCTGTCAGCCTGTAGCAGGCAGCATTTCAGATTTGCTCCCAGGAGCAAAAAAACACCAAAACAAAGCAACAAAAAACACCTTCATAAGCAGATTTTCAGATAAATTTCCAGGAACTTCCCATTTCTTGTAATAGCACTAATTCCTGCTTTAGGGAAATTCTGATCCTTTCAGCCTCTGAATTCTACTTTCACTTTTTGACCTTCTCTTATTAACTGGGGTTTTCTTTCATACTGAGGGCAAAGTCTGGAGCACCTCAAGTCTTACCTTGAAAGTATTTAGGGGATCCTGGTGTTTGAGAGCAGCTTTTGTAATACTGCAGGTTCATAAAATGCCTGTGGAATATGAGGAGTGCTGTTACCCTCTTTTTTTGTCCTTATGAATGGGGAATAAGGAGCAACTTTTCCATGGCCTTAATTGTGGCAGTAAAAGGAACTCAGTTGAGATCCTCACACTGGTGTTGCAGTGTCTGAGGGGCACTGTTCAGGTGAGTTTTAGCCCTCCAAGATGTGCAGGTGTGGGTGTGAGTAGGGTGCTGGGGACTTGGGGGACACCCAGCACACCCCATATGGTGCCACACTGCTTTTTACTCCTTTTCCAGGGCTAAAGATTGCACATGAGGGTCACAGTCCAGCTCCAGAAGTGCCTGCTTTATTGTGTCTTCAAACTTGCTATTTGCTTTTTTTGCTGATTTTTAATTGATACTTTGCACCCTCACCTCTAGATGACCTGTTCAGTCCAGGCTTGTGGGATGGAATGATTTGAGGAGATGTCCAGACTGTGCAAAAGTGACAAATGTCAGATTATCCAGCAGCAAATTTCCTTCTTAAGGGATTTGATGGGACAAAGACACAAGATTAAAATAAGGCATCAGGTTTCAAGTCTTCCTGGTAGAACTGAGAGTGATGGTTTATAATATATAATATTGGAGTTATTTTTGCTCTGCAGCAGCAGTGCACTGGAACCTGAGTTTTGCACTTTCTCCTGGGCTGAGCTGAGGCTCTCGAACATGAAAATAGAATTGTGGAATGGTTTGGGATGGAAGGGACCTTAAAGGTCACCTATTTCCAGTCCCCTGCCATGGGCAGGGACACCTTCCACTAGACCAGGCTGCTCAGAGCTCCATCCAGCCTGGCCTTGGACACTTCAGGGATGGGGCATCCACAGCTGTATCCTGTCTGTACAGTTATCCTCTGGGGCAGAAGTTGGGTGCCCAAAGACCATGGCAATGAAAATTATCATCCCAAACTATAGAGAACCAGCCCAGTGGTCCATGTGCTGGGCTGCATCAGCGTGGGCTTGCTGTGGGAGCTGAGACTCACCCCATAGCTCTGTGTGCACGAGTTTCTGTGGTGTGGGGTGTGGGGTGTGCTCCATGGGGCCGTGGCTCTGTTCCCAGGCTCGGGCTGGTTTGCAGATATATTCCCCAGAATCACCATGTGAATTAGCCAGCACCGAGCTGTTTTGGTGCTGCTCCCTTCCATGTTAATTGGCTAACAATCTGGATAATTTGGAGCATCTGCTCCATTGAGATGACGCGATGTTTCGTTTCTTCAGAAGAGCCCAGTGTGTGTTCTTTCCAAAAAGGGGTAAATACAATGTTTGTGCAACAGCCAAACATACTAAATTGGCCAAAATGATGCTTCCCTCTTATCAGCTTCCCAATTAGTTCTGCTTTTATAGGTCATTTTATGCTTTTATGTTGTCATTAAGTTGTTTGTGGTTTCAGGGAACCCAGCGAGAGCTTCATTCCCTTTCACATCAAGGCAGTGCAAACTGCTCTGCATGTGTAAAAGGGATCATAAATGGGGAGTAAACCCCTTTCCAGCCCTCTGATGTAGCAGAGCCCCTTGCAGGACACTGGGTCTGACTCCAGTGCTTCATTTAGGAGCAGGCAGAGCAGAGCTGGGGGGCTGAGCCCACGGGCAGTGGGGCTGAGCGGCCGGGGCTGAGCAGCATTTGCCACGCACTCTCACACCCTCTGCTCCCCAAGCCTGGAGGCTGCTGTGGCGTCCCTCCCTCCCCACAGCCTTCCTCCCTGCACTCATCCACGGGCAGGAGTTGCTGTTTTCCTGCCCTCTCTTCCCGCCCAGCTTCCCGGTTCCCACAGGAACCGGCTGTGCCCGGCAGCCAGAACGGAAACGGGCCCGAGATAGTCACGGCAGGGCTACAATGTCTGCTTGACATCACCTCAGCATCGTGTTTTTGGGCTGAGCCAGGGCCTTGCTTGTCATTCCCACCCAGTGAGGGAATTCCCAGGCCGTGGAGCGGGGCAGCTGCTCCCTGCTTTCCTGCAAACCCTGGGGCTCAGGCTGGGAGACAGGGTGGTAGTGTTAGAGGGTGGCATTGTGCATGTTGTCAGTGGCTGTGGCCATGTCTGGGAGTTCTTGGGGTGGCTCAGAAGGTTAAGCATGCTGTATTGACTCTTCTTTTTCCTCTGAGAGATGCTGTGAGTCCTAAATACCCCAGATTTGGGACCTTGTTTTTGTTATGCGCTAAATAATGCTCCGGAGGAATTTCTTTACTCGGATGTGGTGCTGTGTGGAGGCTGAAGCAGAGCTGGGATGCAGGGGGTCCCAATCCCCTAGTGTGGGCTCACTGAGGGGGGGCTATGCCCATCCACCACTGTCCTCATCCTCTCCATGGGTTAAAAACCCCTCCAGAGCCCACACATGTGCAAGGAGCATCCTTCATCCTTCCTCTTTGACAACTCCCCCTCCTTGAGCCACAGGGCCATGGCTGCCCCACAGCCACCCCCACAGAGCAGTTGCTGCTTCATTTTGGGCAAATTAACACAACCTTTTTTTTTTGTTTGTTTCCCTCTCTTCCCACAGTTTTATCTGCAGGCCAGATTCACGTGGAAGGGAGCCCGCCTGCTCCGTCCCCTGCTGCAGTTCACCCTCATCATGATGGCGTTTTACACCGGCCTGTCCCGCGTGTCGGACCACAAGCACCACCCCACCGACGTGCTGGCAGGCTTTGCACAGGGAGCCCTGGTGGCTTACTGCGTGGTGAGTGTGGAAAACAGGGCAGGAGCGGCACTGGGAGTGCTGGGAGGGTCCTGTGGGAATAGCAGTGCCTTTGCAACCCACCAGTTCAGCTCAGGTGATTCCGTGTTACAGCTGGGGATGTGGTGGGAAGCGCTGTGCTGCGGAGGCTTGGTCCAGGCAGCTCGGGGCACTGGAAGGATGTTCAGTCAAGGGAGAGTATTTCCCTGTCCACCAGGAGCTGAGCAGAGAGTCTGGGGTGGTTGGGATTATGGCTGTTCCCCACACAATCCATCCGAAAACGGGTGGCAGCCCAATGAGGGGAGGCAGATTTTCATGGAGGAAAAGGGCTTTTGAGAAAGTGCCCGACAAAAGCTGTGCCCACTTCTCTTCAGCTGCTGGGCTGGTTCTCGTGCCACTTGCTCTCCAAAGGGTGACCTGATTGCAGAGCCCTGTAACTCGAAGTGACAGATGAAGATGTTTTAAGTTGGCAGGATGGGGGACACCAGGTCAGGCAGCTGCCTCAGATAGACACAAAGGAACTCTGGGGGCTGTGGTGGTTTCTGTGCCTGTGTGAACTCCTGAAACCAAGATTTTAACAACTCACCACTTTTTGTGGGGTTTTTGTTGTTGTTGTTGTTGTTTTTTGGTTTTTTTTTTTAACTGTTCTAAAAGTAAATCAGCCTTGGGAACAAGGAGTTAAGTTGACCAATATTACATTTTGCAGGGAGAGAAAAGAGGTTATTTATGTACTTCCCACTCGTTGATAATATTCCAAAGCCAAAACAGACATGTCATTGTTGGGACGTTTTCATGGTATTAACTCTGTGAGCAGTAGCTGTTGGGTTTTGCCATTGCCTGGTGCCGATGTCCCATGCAGGGCCAGCAGACCCAGAGGGGAAGGTGGGAGAAGTGTGTGTGTCTTTATGCTGAGAAGTGGGCTAACAGCCCTAGGGAAGGGGAGTGGGGACCAGGCAATCCATCCCTGGATCCCAGCAGCGATTCCAGAAGGACAATAGCTCTCCGGATGCTTGGGATGGGTGTCCGGATGCTTCCTGGCTGGGACAAGCAGCAGGCCTGGCTGTGCCCTCCCAGCCCTCCGGCAGCTGGAAGCTGTGCTGGGGAGGGGAGGCTGTGGCAGGGCTGGGATAGTTTTCCTGTGTCATAGGAAGCAGCTGCCTGGAGTTTCCCAGGCAGGCTTGGGTTTGCCTGCGAGCCTGGGGCAGCCTGAGCTGCTGTCCCAGCCCGCTGGTGGAAGGGGCAGTTGTCTCCAAATGCTTTGCAGGAAGGGCTCCGTGACCTGGAACATCTCGGGACGTAGCTTAGGGCTCAGGGCAGGGTGTGAACCCAGCCCTTGTCCCATCCCCTCAGCCTGCAGAGAACCACCAGTGTGCTGTTCTCCAGAACCTGGCTTTGCTGGTGGGAGCCTTTGCCTAGGAGGGCCTGACAGACTTTCCTCCATTTTGGGAGGTGGCAGCAAGGGACAAGAGGAAGAGTCATCCCAAAACACCCTGGAGTTTGCACTGGAGGAGCAGTTCAGCAGCTTTTGGCTGCAATTCCTGGGATGTCCTGGGGGTTCTTGCCCAGCTCTCCCACACAGGCTGCTCTGAAACAGAGGGAAGGACCTGGAGACTCATCACCTCCAAGCCTGGGTGCTCCCAGCCACCCCTTCCCCCAGCAAAGCCTTCAGGGTCCACCCTGGTGATAGTCAAGAGCTGTAAAAACACCACAGTTATCAGGCCGTAATTTGCAGTAGCAACCAATTGTGGATTTCATCTCCGAAGGCTGCCCAAGCTTAAACCCAGGTCATGCTGCAGCAGACACGTTTGTCTTTCAGTGCCTGAAATAACAAGCAGAAGACATTAATGTCAAGCACTTCCAGCTGATGAAACATTCAGATTTGGACCCAGGCTGAAATACGATGAGGATTTCTCAAATAGAAATAGTTTTTATGTGCCTTGTAGGCAGCTTGCTGTGTGTTGTGTGGTTTATGTCTCATCTGAGGGAGAGGGAAGAGGGGAGATGTCAGAAGGACATGCTCCCAGTGTTGCTCTGGTTAGCTTAGATGAGTTGTTTTAACCTCTCTGTATAGGATTAAAAATTGCTTCAATATAATGAAAAGTAATAGGAATTGCTGAGTGGGAATGTAAGATACTGGCTTAAAATAGGCTCTCAGTCTTCTCCCATCAAGTTTTCTTTATGGGTGGAGAGCACCTTCTACAGGAAATGGAGCTAATCCAAGTGAAAAACTTAGCACGTTTATTAGTCCTTTTTTGTGTTAAACAGTTCAAGCATTAGGAGGATTTAACACACTTTTAACCCCCAAAGATCACATTTCATTATTCCTATAAATGTTTATATAACCTCCAGCCATGTTAAAGTGAAATACAGTTTAAAGAGAAATGAAACCTCTTAACCAGTCTCTGAATGAAACCCTGAAAAGCAGCACAGTAAAAGCTGAAATACCCAGGATGACACTCCATCATAACTCATTCCTGTCAAAGGACCGGACTCAAAGCAATCCCCATATGCTTCTTGCACTCAGCAATCTCCTCCCCTAAATTGATTTGTCATGGCTATCTTGGTGCAGAAGCTGGACACCTTTTTGATTGAATCAGGCTCTCAGAGGTGGACAAATGAGCGAGATGGCACCAGAAGTGCTCCAAACCAGACAAATGGGGGGTTTACAGTCATTAACAACCCAAAAGAAAACCAGTGCCAGAGCAGTTCAATGTGTTTTTACACTGTGATGCTCCAGCAAGGGGCCAGACTCCAACTTGTGATCCTTAGGAGCATCAGCTGGATCCTGTTATTTACCCAAAGGTACACATGCTGCTACTTGGATGCCCTGTAAACAACTTTATCAGCTCTGTTACACAACCAAACAGCCAGCCACCAGCACATTCACCAAGAAAAGACCTGTTTCATAAATCTGCTCCTTCTCTGCTTTTCCACAAAGTAATAAAAGCAGAGCTCAGCTTCCTGCATCCCTGGTTACAATTGCAGGAGTAAATTGCTGCTTACAGCAGCTTCGCTGTCTGCCCAGCTTGAGCCTCATCTGCCGTGCAGATAGGGGCTTGCAAAAGTTATTTCCAAGGACAACTTGACCTGCTGCACACGGCTCTGGGTAGCTAGAAAATGTGGAGATGCAGGTGGGGCAAACCTTTCCTTCCTCCCTGTGTTACCCAGCCTGGAAGTAGTAATCTAATGTTATTCCTTGAGCACCTTGGAATTATTTTTTCCCCTGATTTATCTGGGTGCTTAAATGTTGCATTTGAGTACTGTGGGAGAAGACCCAAATGTACTGTGATTCCTACAGCCATGTGCTGCTCATCCTGGGATTTCAGCTCAGCAAACCATTGGCTTTAGTCCAGATTATTGGGGTTTAGGATTTCTGGGGTGAGCCATCACATTTGGGCTGGGAGAGGCAGTCGGTGGCAGGACGGAAGTTTGGGGCTGTGGTGCTAGGTGAAAAAATGATGAATCCTTGCCACTTCTTGCTTCCTCCAGAGGATCTGACTCTTTTCCCTTCTGGCACGGGGCTAAGGTTTGGCAAGGGTGAAAGTGCCCCAGTCCTGAAGGACTGATAAGCTTCGTGTGGCCAAAGGAGGATGTGGAAGTTTCCTCCCAGCACTTTGTTTCTTATTGTGTTGCTACCTTCCGAAATTGCCAGGCACTGGCTTTTTCACATCCGGGAGAGGGGTTACATCACGGGATATTTAGGAAGAAGGAGTCAGGAATAGCTCCTCCTCTCCTTAGCCTTTGGCTTCCACCAGACCCCAGCTCTGTCCTGGTGCCTTGGTGGGGCGTGAGGAGCATCGCTCACTCTTGACTCTCTGCTGAGAGCTTTTAACACAGCTTTGATTTGAAAGCTTTTAATTGCCTACCTGATGTCTGGCTCAATGAATTGTTTCACACCAACTCCATCCCTGAAACCACTCAGGATGAGTCAGGCCAGCCCTTTGGAGACCTTTGTTATTTTATTGGAGTGCAGGCCATGGATCTGTTTCCTGGCTTTTCAACCCATTCAGCAGAGGTCTGGGTGTTGCACTCAGTGATTACGCAGTGAGAAATCAAGTTGTCCTCTCATGTTTTTACACTCTTTAGGGCGGGCTGAGCCTTTTTCTCTGCTGTACAGAAAGGTGGTAGCAGGCACTTGGGATTTCGCAGCTTTAACGTTTTATTGGAGTGCAGGCCATGGATCTGTTTCCTGGCTTTTCAACCCATTCAGCAGAGGTCTGGGTGTTGCACTCAGTGATTACGCAGTGAGAAATCAAGTTGTCCTCTCATGTTTTTACACTCTTTAGGGCGGGCTGAGCCTTTTTCTCTGCTGTACAGAAAGGTGGTAGCAGGCACTTGGGATTTCGAAGCTGTTACTGCCAGGCGTTCAAAAAGTGCTATTTTCACAGCTTAAAGACGTGTGTGTGTTCTGTAAACCAACTTTTTGAAGAAAGCATCACCCACTGTGGCTAAGTTTGCCTTTTCCACTTATTCCTACAGGTGTTTTACGTCTCAGATCTCTTCAAGCCGAAGACAAAGACTTGCCTGCCTCCACCTCCCATCCGGAAGGAGATCCTTTCACCTGTGGACATCATTGAGAGGAATAACCATCACAACATGGTGTAGAACTTCAAGGAATCGGATGGGTGTTGTATTTTAAACTCTTTTTTTTTTTTTTTTTTTTTTTTTTTTGCAAAAGAAAAGTGACTGCTGACAGCAACTACCTGCTGCTCTCAAATCTCATCAGACAGTAGAATGTAGGGAGAGACTTTCTTGCCCGACCAGTAAAGTCTTACTCTGTGGTCTTTTCAACTTGCGACATTTGGATGAAAGGGGTGGTGGTGATGGTGAACTAAGGCAAAGGCGGCAATGAAAAAGGAAAGAAAACCCACACAACACAAAAAGCCGAACAAACAAAGAGAGGTGCCGGAGTTCTGGATGTGCAATTGGTTTGAGTGTTCATGTTGTAGTGAACGCCAAATTGTTCCTAGCCCAATGAACACTAAGGGATTTTTGGAAAGCTGGCCATCCTAGATTTTTTCTGACTATGAAGATTTCCAATGCCCGCGAGAAAAAAAACCAACTCAAGACACTAAATTGTATAGCACTACATATGAGCAACAGCACTGAGTCAAGATCTGGGATTGGTTTGTAAGAGTTGCTTTTTTCTCTTTTTGATCCTAGTTTATTTTTGCCTCCTCTCTTCCATACTGTGACTTAATTTAGAAGAAGCTTGCCCAGTCCAAGATCTCCGAAGGGTCTCTGTTCTCTCTGCTCACACTACACGCCTTTAACGAGCGGCCCCAAGACGCGCAGTGAGGCCGGAGAGCTCCTTCCTCCATGCAGAGAAGCCACATTTCTTCCTCCCCGCTCACTCCCTGGCGAGGGCTCATCCCACCCGAGCCCCTCTAAGTGAAAAGAGCATCCTCCACTTCCCAGCCATCCCCTTTTCCCCAAAAAAAAATCCCAGCAGGTTTTCTGTGCGCCCGCCCGCGGGAGCCGGCGGTTTGCGCGAGGGGAGCGGCGGCTCTGCCGAAGACTCGTTCGCACTACGACCCCGGGGCTGAGTCCCGGGGAAACTTTTATTCTGCAGTTTTGGGACGGGCTGCTGGGCGGCACGTCCCGGCCTGGGTGTCAGTTGGTTTGTGCATCCCCTCCTCTCCTCCTCCTCCTCCTCCTCCCCGGGGCACCCCGGGGTGCGCCATGGCAGTACCAGGTCCTGTGCTCCGCTGGGTCACTCCGGTGGGAAATCAGCTGTGCCTCTCTCGGGTGTGATGGTGAATTTTTTTTTTTGCCCAGAAGCCACAGGTCCTTGGTTTGCAGCCCTTCCACGAAGCGCGTTTGCAAAGGGATCCCGCAGAACACGCAGAACGGCCATTTGCACATCCTTCTCACAGAATCCGTCCTATCATTTCAACTTATAGCAAGCTATGATTTTTTTTTATATTATAAATATTATATAAATAATGTATAAAACCTTAAAAATTAACTATGTAAAATATTATTTCTGAAACAATTTTAGATATATCCACTATGACTATAAACTGTGTCCTGACCTGTGTTATTTACATTTTGCTGCTTAAAAAAGCATTGAATTAATTTTTTTATAGTCGACTAAAATATTGTAGTTCTGTGGTAGTAATATTTTAATGAAAATAACTACAATTAGAGACATTTGTATAAAAAAAAAACATATTAAATTGTCTGTATTTTTGTAATGTTCCATTTTGTAAAGAGAAGAATATTCAAAGACTTTTGTAGAATACAAAATTGAAGTTTGTATCTGCGAAATTATTGCTGTATAAATGTGCTTTTTAAATAAAAGCTCATAACACAACTAAACATCCCGGTGCAAGTAGCGTTCTGTCTTTGGGTTGCCCTTTCCTTGCCAGAGAAGCAGGGTCCTTGCCCAGGGGGACAGTTTGGGGGGGGTATGATGGGGATGTCGGATGACATTTTGGGATGTGATGGTACCAGAGGGCAGCTGGATAAAAAGGACCAGATGCCACTTTCAATGGGAGTGATGAGAAGGTCCCACCAGCTCCTGGCTGGGGACACTTACGGGTTCGCATTGATCTTCTCTTTGCTATGCCCAGTCTTTAAGCAAATCCCATTTTACCTAAGGCATCCATTTTTCTTTAGCAATCTTATAAGCTTTAAAGAAATTGTATTGAAGTAAAATAAGGTCTGAAGAGCCACAGCCCAGCTGCTGGTTGTCCTGGACAGCCCCTGCCTAGGAGGGCTCCCAGCTACGCTCTGCTCAAATGCCTTTCCCATGAAAAGCAGACGCCTTGCAGCTGAACCAAAACCTTGCAGCTTGCTGGGTTGCAAATGTGGGTGGAAGGGGAAAGAAGAAAAAAGAAAAAATCCCACAACAACATGTTCTCAGAGAGGCACATGTGCACAGCACACAGTTATGAGGCAGCCTGGATTTTTTTATTATTATTATTTTAGGGGGTTTTTTATTGTTATTTTCCTCCTCCTACAGAGGCAAATGAACTTGGTGGTGGTGACACACAGTCAGAGCTGCGTTTCGACCACTCCTTGTGTGAACCACATCAGCGAGATAACACGGCACAAATAATATGCAAGAATGCATGACAGGAAGCAAATACCACATCAAACTGCAAAGAAAGAGCAGGTGGAAATTAAGCCAGCAGAACTGAGCTAGCACTTGCTATTATTATCCTAATTAGAAGTAAAATTTTATTACGCGTGGAAAAACTTCGTAAACCTGCACCTGTCCTAAACGCAAAGGGAGTTTTCATGGTGCCACGTGTGATCTGAGCCTGAGTGTTTAGGGGCTGAGTGTGTTGCAGAGGTGAGACTTCAGCTTTGGGGCAATGGCTGTGAGGATTCTTAATCCCCAATTTATCTCCAAAATGCATTGCCTGGGTGTAAGCAACCCCCACGGGAGAAGGATGCCCCATCTCCCTGTGGAGCCCTTCATGTGCAGAGCCAGCCCCAGTGCAGCAACCACTGGGCTGGGAAAAGTGTTTGCTTGCATCTTAACCCCAGCTACTTGGAAAAAAAAGAGGAATACAGATGTCTGGGTGAAAGAGGAGGGCTTGGAGAAGGGTCAGAAGGGAAGCAGCACAGGAGGCAATAAGAGCCCAGGCAGGGCAGTGGGCAAGTCACGGGATCTCTCTCACTGTGTGTGGGTCAGCCTGGGGAGAGGGAGAAAAGGCCATGGATAAACCTACAGAAGGCAACAGGGTCGAACTTCATAGCGTGGGGCTGAGCATCAGCATTGCCAAGTCCTATTTGTGGCTGAGCGATGGTCGTTTCCTCCTCTGCTTCCTGCCTGCCTCTCCCCTGCTGTTCCATCCCATCCTGGGAAGGTAAGGGCAGCTTTTGCATGGCAGCATGTGCTGGGTGGGTGGGTGCAGCTTTGCTGGGGCTCACCCCTACTCACTGCCTGGGGATTAAGAGAAGTGATCATGTCTGGAAGCATGGGTGGGAAAAGGCAAGATCCACGGGGACCTTTCTGGGCTAGCCAAGCACAGAGGAACCTTTCAGTGTTACAGGAGGAATAAGGACTGGTTTTAAACAAGCATTTCAATGAAACCCCACAGAGAAGTGAAAGCCAAAGAAGCAGAGTTGTAGATACCACAAACCATGAGTACGGTGACAGGGTGTACCTACTGCCATTGCTTCCTGAGGGGCAGGAAGGAAGAGAAAATAAACAAGTGAAATGGGAAAAAACCCAAACCCATACGAGCTCTGTGATCCTGAGGCCACCACTTTCTGCAGTGTCTGCAGCTGCAGCTGGAGCTTGCATCTCTTGCTCCCTCCTGCTGGGATGCTGAGCAGCCAGCAGACTTTGGGGTTCGCATGCTGCCGCTCTCTGCAGCGCTCCTGAGGAGGCAGACGGGTGTACAAACCCAGATGCACTCATGCAAACAAGACGTGTTGCTGGAGCCTGGGGCTGGATGCTGGTTGTGGCCTTTAGTGCTGCAAACCCTGGGCTCTGCTCCTGTTGATGCTAATCAGGGGCTGCGGAGCACCCAGCCGTCTGCCTTTGATGCCGGGGCCTGGCTGGCAGAGCCTCTCTGCACAAGGGGACATTCTGGTCAAACCTGTCTTTTTTGCACCGAGACCGGTTGAACACGTTTTCAAAGGGAGGGATTCGTGCGTGCACCTGACTGCCATGGGAGCAGGTCTTTTGTTCCAGGGGAAGGGAGGTTTACGCAAGCCCCAGGTCCGGCCGTGTCTCGGTGCACCTAAACAGCTTCACTCAGCAAGAATGCCTTGGCAGCCTGCAGAGGCTGGAGCTGTTGTACTTCTGCTCAATGATTTTCGGATATGAAGCTCTCAATCGAGGGAGGGGGAGGGAGGAGGTTGGCCCCACAAGCAGAGACCTGTTTTTCTCATGCTCCAAGCCTGCCCTTGTTTTGGGTGTCCAAAGGTTTCACCCAGCTCTTTGTAAAGCCAAAACCAGCGTTCAGCCATGGAGCCAGAGGACGTGTTGGGCTGAGGTCCTGCTGCACAGGAGGGCTGATGTCAAGCCCACATCCATGGCTGGGGTGCAGCACAGCTGTCCCTGGAGCCAGCACCCCACTTCAGCTGCATTTTTCCCCCCATCTTTGCCTTGACACACTCCCTGCCTTCATCCACCATTCCCCTCTCTAAAGGTGAGCGATTCCTCCCTTGTGTTTTACCTTTTCCTCTGGACACCAGATCAGAGGTTCAGATTTTTAGGAACGAAGTGAATCACTTGCCTCCTGGCTTCTGTAAACACGGTCTGTACCCCTGCCCACAGAGAGGAGCTACTGCCCATCTGCTCCAGACTGTCCTACCCTTGTTCCCTGGGTGCCAGGTGATGCTTTGGGCACAGCCCTGACTGCTTGGATTACCAAGCAAAACTGAAGTTGTCACCTCCACTGAATGAAGCAGAAAGTAGAAAACAACCTCCTGTTGACTCAGCGTGGGGGGGGAAGACACACAAACAAACCCCAAAACCCAACAACTTTCAATTATCACCTCTGCACGCCACCCCCACTGGCACCAGCCGGCGCAGGAGTGCCTGCGTTAGCTTGTCTCGAGTTCCAATTTCCTCGGGGCACGGACTACACCTATGTGTGTGTTTGGGTAATAATGATCCGACTGGTTGTGATGAATCCCCGCCTCATCCTATCTGTAGCTAGAAGGGAGCGAAGTCACCGGGAACATCTCCCAGTTTCCTTAGAAAGTCTCGTTCTGCGAGTTCCTGCCCTGCCGGAGCCGCTGAGTGCCACCGCGGCGGCGCCTCGCAGGCAACGCTGCTTTTCATACATAGTGCTGTGGCCTCGTGCAGCGTTTAATTCTTGTCTTGAGCCCAGAAAAGAGCCATCTTGGCTGATTTGTTTGCTTATTTATTTATTTATTTTTCATTTCTCATCAGGTGGCTCTCAGCGCGAGGCTGCCGGGTAATTCGGCGCTGGTGGCAAAGGGCTGAGCACCTGCGGTGTCTGAAGGCATGAACTCTGCAGGGTTTGATCTCGCTTTGTGCAGAGGGTTCATAACCAGCTGGAACAATGGGCTATTATTTAAGAAAAACACCTTTTAGTGTTGCCACGTGTCAGCAGAAAGTTGAGGAACAGAACCACTGAAACACCAAACTGTGTGTATACACATGTCCACAGATGGGATAAATGGGAATTGTGGTGGATTCAGCTCGCTCCTGAAGTCTTTGAAATGATTCAAAATATACCAAAACTTGAAATAATGTGACTTCTCTTTCCCACCTCAAAAATTATTAAATTGAAACAAAGTCATCACTTTCTTTGTACGGGAACTGGTGTGAAAAGCTTGGCTTTCCCACCGCACTTTGACATCTCCATTTCCAGGTGTGTGGTGTGAGTGCATGTGAGCCAATGTCAGCCTGAGATATAAATTAAATAAAGGAGCATTTAATTCTTGCTAGGCTGATCTTTCCCCCGGAGAAACATCAGGAATGGAGCAGAAAGAATGGTGCTGTTTCAATAAGGAACTCAGAAAGAAAATGAAGTGTTAAAAAGAGAATAAAACCTAAAAAAGAAACACTCTTTTTATCCAAAGAAGAAAGGGAGCCAGATCTCCTGTGAGCACCATCTTTTCAAAGGGACCTGCCTTCTGCACAAGTGCATAATTTGCTTATTTTCAAAGAAATTTTAGTGATGTTGAAGGCAAATTAATAACACTGCTCCAGCCTCCCAGGGCTTGTCTGAACAAGAAAAGTTGTTAATGTTTAATATGAGGTAAAATTTTAATCCATTTCAATAAAGTGCATAGATAATCTTAGTTCATTTTTAAGCAGGATTAGCCGTGTTTACCTCAAGTCAAGTAAGCACAAGTATAATGTCAACTGATATAAGCCTTGCTTAAATTAAGGGAAGAATAACTACCAAGGCTTAGGGGAGGGAGGGAAAAGCCCATTGAAGCTTTTATTTAAAACAAAAAATGGGGATTTTTTTTTCCTTTACAAGGTATTTCTTTCCATGGGAAAACAATAAAACCCAGAAAAAGTCTATGAAAGTTTTGCTTGTAAATGATGAGACGGTTGCAGCTGAAAAAACACTGCTTAATTCAGGAGAGGCGATTCTTTTCAGCAGGGCCAGTCTAAGCATCCCCTTGGATGGATCTGGGGGGGAGTCTGGGCCTGTTGGATGTGGCAGTTCAAACTCACCCTTCTAAGAGTCACCAACACCGACCATCAACAAATTAATGATGCTCCAGCTCTCTCCAGGGGATCATGCAGCAGCTCTTAGATTTAGCCTTGTAGCCTATGGCCAAGGTACTGCAAGTCCTTTAGGAAGAAATCCAGGCTCAATGTGAAGGTGCCAGATTAAATTGGATTTACCACATCCCTTGGCCAGCTGTCCCACCAGTTCGTTGGCCTCACTGTTAAAAACATGTTAATACTTCCCTTGGTTTTCATTAATAACTGCTTCTGTGTTCCCATGCCCCATATCCCTTTCCTTCTATTTATCAAAAAAAAAAAAAAAAAAAAGGCTTTTTCTGATTAAATTGTGCCATTTTCCCAGAGCTGAACCCCCTGGTTAACTTCTCATGGGGTTTCCTCACAAATAATGCTTCTTGGTTTAAAACTTGCTCAGGTTTTTGCTTCCTCTACAAGAACATAAGAAATGCTGCAAGTTAACACAAAGTCAGTGGGGAAGGGACCAGCTGGGGACCAATATTCCTTTGCACAAGCAATTAAGTAGGAGCACCTTCTGCTTGTAGGTCAGATTTAATCTGATGCTCTTCTAGAGGAGAGATTCCTTATCAGGTCTTAACCCCTCCACCTTCCAGGCCCTGGGAGAATAAAGGCTTGACAGCATTCGCCCTCCTTCAGCCTCCTTCAGTCAGGCACCTTATCTGCCACACCGGGGGGTACTTCTGAACTCTGGGCACTCCTGAACAGCAGATAACCCTGCCCATGGGGTTTTCTGCAGCTGCAGAAAAGGCCCCATCTAAAAGTGAACATTAATGACTTTCAGCGTGTTGAGTTTCACCAAGCAGTGTTGAGGGTGGGCAGCGTTTCCAAGCTTGTGTGGGGTGGGATAAATCACTTTATACTTGGTATAAGTTAGGTAGGACACTGTTAGACGGGTGAACTGGGTCACCATGAGTTAGGGTTGGGTGTATTTAGCAAAAATCTTCGAGGTTTGAAGGTGAATCCTTGGGGTGATGTGAAGCTGCAGGGTCAAGTCATGGAAAGAAGGTTCTGTGGGGATTGACAGGCACCTTAAAACTCACACAGCACAGCTGTATCTAACCACCTCAGCTTTCCAAAGGAGCTACAAAGGAACTGGAAGTTACCTCTGTGCTAAATGCTTGCACTGCAGTGGGTATTCCAGCAGAGACAAATGCAGATGTGACCTTGCAGTGCAAGCCCAGAGCAGCACCCTGGGCTGAGAGCGAACAACTGCACAGACACAGTGGATGTGAGCTGAACAAAAGGCTGCAGGACACTTTCCACCTGTGCTGCCAGGCTGGAGGGGAGAGGGGAGAGATGCTAAACACAGGCTTACATCTCCAGTTTTATTACTTATGGACAAAGTATTCAAATAACTGTGTGCCTGCTCCCTGCCTGAACTGGCATGAAAATAGGAAGACAATTGCCTGGCTGAGCTCTTGGAGGAAGATTTGAATAAAGAAGGCAAGTTTACTGGAGGCACTAAGCCACGCATGCCTCATCTTGCAATGAAGCTCTGCAGAAGCAGCCAGGCTAGGCACCGAGCAGGTGGATTAACTGTTCAGGAGAAAGACATGGAAAGCAGCTTTCTTGCAGAGCAGGTCTCCATACAAATAAGTCCAAGGCAGCGTGGATTAGTGCTTAAACTAATGAACCAGCTGCCAGACCTCACTGGGAGAAGATATTAGCACATAGCGGGACAGCCTTCGACAGGCTGGCACCTCTGCACGCAGCCAGAGGCTCTGGGAGAGAACAGCCTGCCTGTAGCCAACCTCCCAAAAATACACATTGTGCTTTAATGGGAGCCTAACACAAACACTGCCAGTGCAGGACCTGTAATGAGCTTCCAGTTTGCCTCCGGACCTTTTCTCCCAATTTGGTTATATTTATGAACAGCTATTTTTGTTTAAGTAGAGAAAGAGGAAAAAAATGGCACGGACAGAGCTCCACTTGCCCCTGCACCCACAGTGGTAGGGGGGTGACCTTTTCACATCCACTCATCAGCTGTTGTGCTTTATTTTTTTTTTAGGAGGGGAAATATATACATTTTCAAAGACAAAAGCCAGGCAATCAAGGGGTTTATTAAACAGAAAATGAGCGTAAGAACAAAGAGAGGCAAACCTAAGGTGCCAAGGTGAACAGGAGTGGGCTGAGGTTGGGGCATGGAGGTGGGTTTGGCTGTAAAGCAGTCATCCTGCTCCACCCATGGAAAACCTGTGGTGGGTGGGTTTGGGTTCTCCAGGAAACCAGGGCGGGTGGCAGGAGTCAGAAGGGAAGTGTATCCCCGAGGGACACCCCTGTGGCATTTCCCCCCATCTGCACTATCAGCCAAGGTAGGTAACCCTGTGAGCAGGAAGCCAATCTGCTGGTATTTCTACTTGCCAAAAATGCTTGGGGTTTCTCCTCACCATTCCTCACTTTGTTAAGGCGGCTTTGAGTTTGGGGTTTTCCCTTGAGAAATTCCAGTATTTCACTGTGTGCTATTAACCTTTTTTTCTTTTTTTTTCCCCCCATGGAATGGGGAATTCCAAACAATCCCCATTAGGAAACGTTAAACATTTTCTGTGCAAATCTCTCTGCCTGTCTAGTGCAGCCCCACACAGCTCCAGACACTTACCACAGAAGAAGTGTCCTTGACTCCAACATCACTTACAACCTCAAAGCAGTCAAGGAACACATTTTTCTTTCCTTTAGTGCTTCTAGACGTGGTACGAGCAGGAAAACAAGATTAATTATTTTAAAGTGTGGTGAGCTCTTGCTCACCGACAGCAGCTGTGCGAGTGCATTGGCTTACCCCCATCCTGTGAGATACTGCCTGGAGTGTCACTCCTGAGCTCAGGAAAACTTGTTTCTCCTGGCACTGCCGCTGGGTGCCTCAGCAAGGATTACCTGTCTCCTTCTCCCCTCGGGCTGTGCTAATCGATCCTCAGGGTTTAGAGGATGCTTAGCAAAGGTGAGGCCGTCCCAGTGCTAAAGCCTCCAGGGAAGGTGCTTTTGCTGTAACGACCCATTTCCTCCCCCCATTCCTAGAGCAATGCAGGGAGCAAATATTCCAACAGCGATGAGGTGATGGGGTTAAAATGACTCCTCCAGTAACACAGGTCGCCCAGCTCTGGTTTCACGTTTAGTTTGCTGTGTAGCATATGCCAAGCACCTACAGAACTCTGTGAATCCCGGGGGTGTTCTGTGAGGTTATTCAGGCCCTCTGCTCTTCCAGACTTTAACAGGAGTTGGTCCTACCCGGGCAAAAGGAGTCTAAATAACCTTTTATGTACAGACCCCAAGTCCTGAGCATGAGCCGTGCACCCATACTCTGCTGCCATAAATAGCATGAATCATACGACGCTCAATCTGCACAAACCCATCATAACGTGACAAAAGTCAAGCGAAACGCCCTTCACCTCCTGTAAATAACTCAGGTCAGAGTCAAAATAAGTGCCAGCAGAAAG
>NW_008238126.1:6560607-6569190 GCF_000691975.1 Corvus brachyrhynchos | reverse complement strand
CACTGGATTTCCAGGAATTCTGCTTTCCTTACCCAAACCCCTCTGTTGTCCGAAGGCTCTCAGTGTTTGAGCAAACCAGGGCTGAGCCGAAGTGAGAACTCGCTGCCGGAGCCCGGCAGCACATGTTTCACATTAAGGAGCTGTTTGAGGGGCCTATGTGGCTTAGTGGATAAATCATCAGGTTTGTCCCCTTGCAGCTCACGTGTCCAGAATAGCCTGTGGTCCAAAAGGAGGAAAAACCTTGGCCTAAGCTCAATGGTTTCCATCACAGAGGTTCTGCTCTGGTGTGAAACAGCCGGTGGTGCAGAAGCTGGGTCTGTGGGATGGACCCGTGGGAAACCCCAGCCCCACCTAATGTGGAGCCTTGGGAGCAGTTTTAGGATGTGAGAGTGCCAGTCCTGCCATCCACGGCTTCTCCTCCATCCACAACCTCAGCAGCAAACGGAAACGTGGGAAAAGCGATGAAAACTCATTGGAACACAAGCCCAAGGATCTAGCACATAAATAGCAAAGGAAGGAGAAATAAATACTATGATAGTCTTTAAATATCTGCAAAGGAAACCAGCCAGGAGCCAGTTCGGCTACAGGGGGATGGCTGGAAGCAAACGATGGATGATACTGATCTCACCCGATGGCTAAGTGGATTTGTAACCACCCTTTTCACAAAAAAAAAGAAGCTGAATGATCCGGTTCATTTTCCTGGGTGGGGAAAGAACTGCTAAAAGCCTTTAATAGCTCCTGTTCAGGCAATCGTGCTTATGAGAAGCTGGGAGGAAGCCGGGCCTGAAGTATGAGATGCCAGACTTGAACGTGGTAAACAGGGGCAGGGGAATATTTGTTTTGACAGCACGCTCAGTACACAGGAAACACCAAGCAATGAGAGGGACGACTCTGCACAGGAGTTCCCAGTCCTATATTTAAGAGCAAATCAAACTAAGGGAGGACCCTGCAAATTACAGACATCTACAAATAACCCCAGACCTTTTGTCTCAGCTGTGGGAAGATCCTGAGGACACTGATAACAGGCACTGCGTTGCACAACCTTGGGAAAGAGGGGGCCTGGTGGTGTGGTCCACTCTGCCCAGGATCTTGGCTCTGACTCTGGTTACAGGCTGCAGGGCAAGGTGGAGAAAGCCCAGGAGAGGATAATTACGGAACAACCTGTTGATGGAGGAAGTGGCTTCCCAACCTCCCTATACTTAGGGCTTGAGTTCCTGCTCCAAAGCAGGAAGATTTATAGCCCTCCCCATGGTTGTGTTGTTTTCTCCTTCTGGCCAGATTAGTTTAATAAATGAGAGGTAGGGGAAAAAAACTGCTGAAAAGCCAATCCCCTACAGCAGTTCTGTAATAAGGACACTTTTTACTTAAGAGGAGTTGTTTGACCCATAATTACAGCTAAACTCCCATTTGGCTTTTGGTCTATGGGGGCCTCTCCCGTAATTTTAACTGGATGCAACATTTGAATCCTCACCTTCCATTTTCCAGGGCAACATCAAGTGATTATATAATGTTAAACAGCAGCTGTTTTTCAGGCTGGAAGGGGCTCTTCACTGCTATTACACACAGCATCTCTCTGAAATCAAACACTCTCTGTAAAACAAATAGCACTGGGTTCTCATTCCTGAGGTCTGCACACAATTCGTTGTGGCGAAACACAGGCTGAAAACTGACCTGACTTGTGTGACACAATGAGTATCGACTGGGAATTTCCAAATCCCAGCATCACTGGGGCACCTGGAGCTCAGAAGATGGTGAAGGTGTTGCAGTGTCCTGAAACATGGGTTAACAGCAGTATTTACTGTCCCCCAAGACTGGATTGGGCATAGCAAGAACGCAATGGCATGTTTAGCCTTGTTGCCTCATCACCATTTTGATCTAAACCAATTATGAATCTATAAATCAGCTCAGAGGTGAGCAGGCAGCTTCTTCAGTGATAATAATAATTACATTCCTTGCGTTTACACTGTATTTTTCACTTGTAGATCACAGGAGACTTCATCAAAGCAGGCAGCAGTCATTGCTTCCCTTTATTAGCAGAAGGGAAAATGAGATGCAGGGAAGGTAAACACCACGTGTGTCCCAACCCTTTATTAGCAGAAGGGAAAATGAGATGCAGGACACACACCACGTGTGTCCCAGACTTGGGGTCAGGTGAGGGGGGTGGCAGGAATTACGAGCTCTGTGGGACCTTATTCAAAGGAGAAGCCATAGCTGCTGACCCACTCTTTCAAGTAGATTAGCAAGGATTTCTCAAAACCTAATGGTGAGGAGACAAATGGGAAGTTCTGGATTAACTGCTTCAGCTTTGTCCTTTACTTGTTCTTGTTTTCTTCCAAAAGAAACATTTCCTGACAACCAGCTCTTTCTAACTGGGCTCTCCTGAAGAAAGGTTTCTTGATATCACAAGCTGCTTTGTGGTCCAAAAATGTGTGTATTTGGCCATAAAGATCCTTGATGGAGATGTGGGAAACCCCAGACCTGTGTCAGAATTTGTGGCCAAATCTCCCCCTTCCTGACAAAACTTCTGGTCATGGTCTCACCAGATTGGTGCAGCTGGTCTGGGCTGCTCACGAAAGCCTGGTTCATCCAGCCAAAATAACTGCATTCGTGCTTTAGCTGTTTCTAAAAAAAAAAGGGATTTAACATTATTTGATCCCCTGGTGTTTGGATTGTGACCACTTGTGAGACAAGACATAAGCTGTCTTCCTCTCTGGAAGCTTTGAAAGGTGTTGGTCTCATACCCACTTCCCAGAGAACAGGGCTACGTTTTGATTCCTCAGCAAATTTTTCTGCTCATGTGGGAAATTTCCTGTCCATATTTAAGCCTTGCACAGCCTCTTTCTGCTGTCACTCCCTCTAACAATAGAGTTGCAAAAAAGGGAGTAAAACCCAAAAAGACAAGCCTGTAAAATGTCCCTTGCATTACACCCTTAAGAAAAACAATAATAGGGCATTATCCAATTGAACATTTTCCTTTCACATCACTTTTAATCAGAACTCCTGTTTCGTTTCAAATTTGAGGTCTGGGAAAAATAGCAATTTTTTAAAATAAGAAATGTGTTCTTGGGGGAAAAAAAAGCCCACCCAACCACCAAAAAACCTCCTTTTGATTCTTTCTGAGCAATTCTTCAATACTTGATCTGGAGTTGTTTCTAATGCACGAAGTAATTTGTGATTTGCACGCAGCCATCTTTGGGCTTTTGCCTGTAGTTGTGCAAAGTTCTGACAAAAATATCCCCAGCAAGAGTTATTTCAGTTTTTGATTCACATTTTGGTGTCAGCAAGGAACTGAGACCTCAAAGATGGAAAGCAGTAATTTCTCATAATTTTAGAAGTCTATGTGTCATTTAATTGTCTGAATCAACTCTGCAAAAGTTTTATTGCTATTATTGTCCTGGCCTCCTTCACTGGAACGGGGTATTCCCTAAAAAATGAGGAGTTTGCAAATTAGGGACGAAAGAAAGCCTGGCATTCCAGCTTCTTTCATACACTGAGGTGCACTTTGCAACTTTAATTCTTCTCGGTTAGTTTCTATTCATTCAGTTTTGCATTTGAGGAGAGGCAGGTTCACAACAAATGCCAAATTAGGTCCGCAGAGCTCTGCGCTTTGCATTGGTTTGATTTTTATTTTCCCCCCAAAAAAACCAGCTGCAAAGCAAATGGTTGCAGACTCACAAACTCCAAACAAAACCCTGACCCGGAGGTGAAACCCCCTCGTGTCCTGCAGAAGCAGCAGAGCGTTTTATGGCAAGGCGGAGCGGTGATTTTGGGGGCTGTGCTTACTGGCAGCTCCCAGGACAGATTTGTGTCTCCACCGAGTTTTGTGCAACCCTCGCCAAGTTTCGTGTCCCCAGCGGACCTGAAATGTGCGTTGTTTTCTGCTTTCCACGGCTCCCAAGGGCAGGGAGAGGAATCAAACCCCATCCTGAACGGGGCCGCTTGCCCGCCGTGGAGGAGGATCTGGCATGGAGGTGCTAATGTGCCGAATAAAACCATCACGGTGCGAAAGCACCGGGAGCCCCTTTTCTGATGAAGCCCGTCTGAACACCAGTTCTCCATGTCAGCCCATGCTTAGGCTGTATAAACTAGCAAAAAGAAGGATCTTTGCATTGATTTCACTTCCCTAATTAATATTCCCCATATCCCACCTCAGGAGCATCAGCAGCTGCCCAGGGAACCAGTGCCGGAACTGGAAGAGAGCACAGAGCCATGCAAAGCAGCCACCAAGTCCTTTAGGGTCTGATATGGAGGCAGAAGGGAGAAGAGGAGCCAGATTTGCTTGGGAGATAGGACTGGCAGACCTGGGGGGGACAAACCTTCCTGGCCTGGCAGGTGATTGCCACCCCCAGAGGAGGCTGCAACGAGAAGCCCCCGACAGCCAAGCACCGTGAACCCTCCTCTGCTTCCAAGGAGATAAAACCAGCCTGCAGACAGCGTAAGTTTAAGCTGATTTAGACACAGCTGGTGTGCTGGGAGCTGAAGGTAATTTATTTCTCTTGGCTGATGACCCGCTCCCTTCGAGGGCTGCGTTTTCCAAGTGCTCTCTGCTTGGCCACAACGTTTGTACCTCTGGCGGTTATTGTTATTTTAATATTAGGCTAAGAGCTAATGTATTAGGCTAATATATTAAGCTGGTAAACTCTTTAGCCAGCCTGTCCTGGTGACACATGCAGGAGATTTTATAGATAGGCTTTTCAAACCCAGCTCAGCCCTGGTCTGGCATTTAACCGCAGCTTGCAGAATATAATGGTTGAATGCATTTCACCCATGCCCACAATAACTCTCTTTGACGGCAGAAGAAGTTCCAATAAACATGTCATTCAAATGCGGATGTATTTCGGTAAAAATTAGTGAAACTGATGCTATGAATCACCTGCAGTGCAGTTTCAATTGCTCTCCCATCAGCCAGGACCGAGATGATTAACACCAGAGCAGCCACGATAGTTATATTGCTCGGATCATGGTGTGTCATAAGCAAATGCGAAATTGGGTACTCTATTGGAACAGCGGGGATGGGAAGAGCCACATAATGAGCCAGATTTACAGGGAGAAACAAATGGGATTGTAACACAACCCTGGGAACAAGGGAGTGCTTCCAGGAGGGGCGAAGGAGCAGGACAGCAGTGTGTGAGAGAAGCACTGAGGATGACTTTGAGGTTAAATCAAGTAATTTATATAAACAGAGGTGTTGGGTGTTTTCTTTTCTTGCCATGACATAGCACACATTTGAATAAATGCTGTGAACAACATATCCCCAGAGCTGACCAGCTTGGGAGAGCATTTTATTAAGTCAATCATTTTTGTTTATTTCTGCTAAACCAATCCCCTGCTATTTTTTTTTTCTATTATCCTCTCTCCACCCCCTCTATTTTATCCATAACGGGGTTCCCTCCTGTGAATCTGCCCCTGCAAGCAGCGAGTCCCTCCCCCACCTGCGGCCCCTTTCCACCGAGTGCTATTTTGTAAGATCTCTTGTCACCAGGACTCTGCGAAGACTTAGGCATGTAATGGGAAACATGTGTCTTTCCCTGGCGCTTGCAATCTTACCCCGAGGAGCTCCAGCGAGGGCTGAAATGGGAGTGCTCTCTGTGGAGTCAGGGAGCTGATGAGGGGGAAAAAAGTTTAGAGCCACAGACGGCAACTTGGGTGTTTTTTGTTGTTTGCTCCCAGAAGTGCGGGATCTCACACAATAATGATAGTGGCAAACGGTGGTTTCTGCTGGGGAGGTGGGGGGATTGTTGGGCAACAGTGCTTGTGACAAGCAGCTCAGACAAAAGGAAGCAAGGGAGACATAAATGGCTTTTTGGAAGATGGTAAAAGCAAAATGATGGGAAAACAACCCCCAGGTTGGAGCCTCAGCCTGCCACAATTTTGCACATTTTCCTGAGCAAGAGAAAAACAGAGGAAGGAGCCAAAGAAGATACAGAGAGGTTGGGAAATTGTTGGGGTTGTAAAATGATTTTTTCGTGAATCATCACCATTAAAAAGAAAAGTGGTCATCATGATACTGCATGAATGGTATATGACATATATCACACACATAATATATGGGATAACCGGCCCCATTCCTCATTGTTATTCCTTCTGGGTGACTTCATCTGTACTCTTCTGGACAAAGTTGATCCTGCAGAGAAAGTGGTGCGTGCACAAGGATGTCAGGCTCAAAGTGGATGAGGTTTACTCCAGTGATTAAACCTACTCATCACCTCTGCCTCCTCCTTATATTTTTCTGGGGCATCAGCCAGAAATACAGTCCAGAGCAATCAGGACCCAGACCCAATTGTCATATCTGAAATCTGAGTGTGACTTGGCCTCATCTGGGATCAAACACCGGAATAACAAAGCACGCAGGATCTGGCTGGTGTCTGACAGCCAGTGCTTCTGGGTTTCCAACAGCCAAATTCATTCTGAGGAAAAAAAAAGTACAAAAAAAAAAAAAAATCAGGCTAAGGCTGAGGCACGTTGTTGTTTCCTTACGAGTTCACTTGCAAAGGTCACTGCTCCTCTCCCCCTCCCCAGTCTCCCTCTCTCTCTCTCTCTGCAACTCTTTTGTTTGTGCAAGACTTCAGGAATTAAAACCTCATTTCAAGGGTTATGAGCAGACCACAGCAGCGATACATTGCCCTGCTTATCAGCAGCAGGCGAGCTTTTCCCCGGCAGCCCTTTAGCTCTGGTGGTGTGCAAGTTCTCTATGGCTTACACTGATTTTTCCTGCCTGTAAATTTTTCTTCAGAGTTAACAGGGACTCCATTGCACAGTCTTACCGTGATAAATTACACGGGATTATATTGTTACAGGGAATTGCCATCACCTCAGCAGTGATAGAAAGCAAAGGTTAAAAAAAAAAAGATTAGATAAAGAATAGCAAGATGGTTGGGAGTACAGTGAGAAGAGAAATGGCCCTGGTGGGGAAGCTGATAGATGTCTTCCTCAGGTGAAAAGATTCATTTATGGACAGAGCACTCTGGGAAATCTTTGGATGGAAGAGCCAAACTATTGGGAAATCATTGCCTTTATTAAAAAAAAGTGGAGATTTAAGGGTTCCTAAGGGCTTAAGTTTTCTAGATCTAGAGTTCATATTTTGGTGCAATGATAGGAACACCATTTTTAGACGTGAACAGTGATTTTCAGCGGCATTACATCTGGGTAGGTAGAGGCAGAAACCTTGGAAGATGCTGGATTTCCCCAAAGAAACTGTTTCCTCCCCTGGGAAAGTCAGACTTCCTGCAACAGGACCCCCGAAAACCGAGGGAGCCCCAAATCATTCAGTGCTTTTGCAATGGGCACATCATTGATTAAAGGCCTGGCAGAAATGTTATCTTCCCTGGCCTCTTGCATAAGACAGGCTAGATAATTAAATTGTATAATCTTTACATCAAGCCTGTAATTCCCTGATTGCATTAGAGTATGTCTTTGAGAAAAAGCCCCAGCCTAAATGCCCCCAGAAGCATTTTGCCTCCCTGAGCAGTCTTCACATTAGAAGGGGTCAGACTTTAACATTTCCACCTCCCATTTTGCACTGATTTTATCTGGGTTGAGCTTCCAGACCTGGCACCATTCCTGATGGCTCAGAGAAAGGCTGATTTGCCACCAGCAGCCCTTTCCCTTCTGCGCTCACCATCCAGCTGTGATGGAGCCGCCTCTTGCCCTCCTCTGGGCACTCAGTGGGTCTGAGATGCTCACCCCAGCCAGGTTTTCAAACATCTTTTCCCAGGCATGTTTTCCTAAACCTTCGATAATTCACTGATGTCATCTCCAAAGTCCAGCTGAGCCAGGCACGTTCCCAGCAGTGCTCCACACAGGAGCAGCGACGCTCACCCACTCGTAACGCCAACCTCTGCCTCTCTTTTATTTCTCTATATCATTATGGTGATGCAATAAATATGCAGAGGAGCTCCAGGCACTGGCTGTCTCCTTTGTTGGAAATGCTGCCCCACGTTCTCCCAACTGGATATTATCCTTTGATTATACACATGCCAGAGGAATGGCTTCCGATGTCCGTGCAGCTTTTACACCATGTCCCTGCCTCCCTGGCCTTCCTTTTGCGCTTCCCATCCCACATTCACACGCTCCCATTACATGCCAAGCCTATATTTTACTCCCTCTGTTCTTGCTGTAGCCCTTCTTGGTAAGGGAAGTCTTGATTATATGTTTGGCCAAGTGACTTAAATCATAGAAGAAAAAAAAAATGAACATGCAGGAGCGTTGCCTTGAGGTCAAAATCCATCAGGATTTAACCTCCATCCCAGGAAACTCCAACCCCCCCCAAGCCAGCCTGGAGAGAACTGGGTGGAGAGCAAAATCTTACACATGGGCTGCAAACTTCAGGCACTGGGAAGATTCCTGCCTATTTCCAGCAGTGGGAAAATGTACAAGCGGGGAAGTCATATTTACATAAGTCAAGGAAAACACAGTTTCCTTCTTCGGCAGGAAACAGAAGTTATTCTCAGAGCTTCGGCGAAAGAACGAGAAATTACATAAAGTGCTGGCAGCCTAAACTTGTTTTATTCCTGTGGTTTTACAATCTCTGAGTAAAAATAAACACATTTTCAATCTCAGGAGAATTATTAGGGTAATAATGGG
>NW_008238126.1:6553254-6560476 GCF_000691975.1 Corvus brachyrhynchos | reverse complement strand
AAAAAGGGGGGGGGGGGGGAGTTATTTACAGTCTCCGATGGAATCGCTCAATGAATCACGCGAACTGTAACAACAGATCCAGGGCAAGAAAATTCACATTTATTCAACTGTCTGGTTCGATTCTACTGTACTGGGTGTTCTGATGCAGCAATACAAGATTGGGCAAACCTTTGGGTGCTCCCAGCAGGAGTTTTGCCTGGGAGAAGGGTAATGATCAATATTACAGCATCCGATTTCTGCCATTTGGGAGTTTTGATGGATTTTAATGGTGCTGTCCCTCCTTATGCCTGGGATGGACTCCCACTGGTGGGTACAGTGCAAAGTTCATGGGTGAGGGCTCCCATCTCAGGCCTAGTATGTTGCTAATTCACGTTGCCTTGTGATACCCAAAGATTAAATGCAAATGAAGAATTTGAATCCTCATACCTTGTACTTAATATCTCAGCTATTAAAAAATAACAGTTTGGCATTGTTTTTCCTCAGGACGGGAGGCCAATAGCCCACATGGTCCTTCACCTTCTCTTCTGCCTGGAAAAGACGTGTTTGCCCAGGATATGACAAGGACACCCCTATGGGCAGCACCTTCCCACCTCCTCCAATTTGTGCTTTTCCTGTGAAATTCTATGGTATGGCAAAGGCAGTTCTTTTTGGGTTGAATTTCTGTCTACCTCTGTGTATTTTCTACCTGCCCAAACCACTCATTGTGAATGAATGGAAGAGTTAGGTGTTTATCTAATACATACATATATATATATACACATACACACACAATATATATAATATAGAATATATGCCTATCAGAGGCTTAAAGAGGAGCAGCACCATTAATACATACATTTATATAAAAATAACACATATAAATTTATTCACACTGCATGGTTTAGGCATTTAGACATAAATATATTTACCATAGGCATCACATAATCTGTCTACAGCCAGCAAGAGCTGCAGGTACAAGGACAACCCGAAGCAGTTACAAGAGATAGCTACAAGAGGTAGTTACAAGGGAAACTACAAGAGGTAAGCACAAGGGTAAGTACCAGAAGTAGGTTCGAGGCTCTCCACCCTGAGAGCATGAAGAACAGAGGAAGAGGAGCCTGTGTTTGGATGCCAGGATGGGAATGATGTGATCACAGCGAGTCCTGCGGCTCCTTGCAAAGCTCTCGCCTTTCTCTGGAATCCCGGGAGACAAAAGCAGACAGCAGCTAAGTGAGAAAAGCTTCAGTTGCTCACCCCTTTCAAGCCCTGAGGAACAGCTGGCCCTGCAAAAAGCAATTCCTAAGCTTAGGCTGCTGTTCAAAGGGTAGGGGTTAAACTGGGATGCAAGCCTGTAATTTTTATAAACAAGGCTCATGTTTCCCTTCTGGCAACGCATGTATGGAAACCCACGTACGCATGAAGCCCAAGACATGCACGAGAGGACCATTGAAGCCTCGTTATCTTTGCTTTTGTTCTACTTTCCTGGTGCTTTTTTAATTCCCTCACCGGCACTGCCTTGGGATCGACTCCCTTTTCCAGGACAAGCTTTTCACAGGGCTGAAGGGCTCTTTGTTCTCCTCGGCAGCCCCTCTGCGCTGTTTGTTGTGCCTGTCCCTGGGGTGTGCTTTGCTCTTCCAGAGGGCCAGGAGTGGAGAGGAAGAGGCAGAGGATGTGAACTCCCATGTTGGAACACAAAGGGAGAGAAAGGAGGACCTGTTTATCCTTCTGCTAAATGCTCCCTTAGCAGACAGCGAGATTTCCTCATGTTCAAGAGTAAAACACTAAAAAAAGGGGCAAGGCAGAGGAGGATGTGAGTTGCTGGGGTGCTGTGGTGCTGGATTCCTCCCCATGGGTAAGTTTGTGGCCCTTGCTGGCTCTGTCATCATCTCAGTGCCTGGGTGAACTCTTCAGACTTGTGTGGGAGTCGCCTGTGGGACTTCCAGGTACAGAACCTGCTGGCTCCAGCAGAGCTGCTCCACATACCATGGCAGGGAATGTTAACACATCCGTGCCGATGGCTTGGGAGGGAGCCATGGCCATTCCCAGCACGCAGGGCTGGAAGGGACCACCTACGTCACGGCGCTCAGTCACCAGCTCCTCACAAACACCTTCCTCAAGCTGGTCAAGCCCCGACTGCTCGGTGATTTCCTGGTTAGTCCTGCAGCTGCTACCCCTCGCTTATTAAAAGCCTGGCACAAATACTGGAGTCCTTCGGTTTGCCTCAACATTTTTTTTAAATTAAAGTTCACAGAGCCCTTTTTTGAGGAGCATCCTGAGTCCACCATCCACGTGCCATCACTTTTTTTTTTTTTTTAGAAAACTAGCAAAAAATACAGCTAGGATGCATGCTCACTTGCTGCACTGTTTTGCTGGATGGTTGGTTTTTTTTCCCTGCACTCTTGAGGACAAATACCTGGCAACGATTTTGTGTTTGGTCGTCCACCATAGGGAGGAAAGTCGTCAATCATTTCACAGCCCTCCTCTCCACATCTTACGGCCCTGGTGGTCCACAGCTGAGGCCTGAGGACTGTGGGGTTGGTGGTTAGACCAGCCAAGTGCTCTTGTGCTCCTCCCAGCAGGTTGTCCTGACTGATTGAATCATTAAAGTGAGTAATTTGTTGTAACACAAGAACAGCTGAAACACCTTCTGCATCTTCACAATGGTGCTCCACCATCCCCCTTGCCCAAACTGCACAGCCAAGGTGTGAGTCAGATCTTGGAGGTGATCTGGGCTATAAACAATATTTTAGAAGGAGAAAGAATTCATTTCAGTGGGGGCAATTTCTCCACAGCCCAACATGCAGTTGGGAAGAGCTGGCAAGCCCTAGGCCCCAGGAAAGGGCAGGAAGGAGTTTCTTACTCTGTTTCTATTTGCAGGCAGGTCCACCACAAAACCATACTCAAAGTTAGATATTTCAGGGGAAATAGATATATATTTGCAGGATTGAGCTCGAGGCGCTGTCCAGTGTGGCAGCCCTGCACAAATATGGTCCTGGGGTAACAGTGATGGGACTTGGGGGCTCTCGTGACTCAGTGAAACTGGAGCTACCTTGCATTTATTGTGGATTAAGGTGAGGACACAGACAATTAGTCCATTACAAACTGGCGCTGCCCCTGCCTGGTGGGAACCTGCTGGAGAGGCCGTACCCGTGGAAGGAGTGGACAGTGGTTATCTCAAGGTCAGGCGTGCAGGAAACAACCAGGCCGACGTGAACATTGTGCGAGTGGGAGCTGCTGGTGGGGCTATCAGAGCTTCCCAGGTCAGGCAGGACACACAGGGAGTCACCCTGTCCCAGAACAAAGCAGGAAGGAGTGAAGATGGCGCCAAAAATCCTGGAGAGAAGGTTCAAAGTCTGGTCAGAGCAACCAGCTCTTGTCAACAGAGAGAGACACAAGCTGAGCAATACCCATCTGGAGCTCAGCCTGGCAGGGTGTTCCTGCCTTGTAGAACCTGCCCTGCTCAGGCTGGAGTTACAGAATCATTTGGTGTCTCTTTGCTTGATATTTATTTATTCCTTCATCTGAGAGCATCATGGTCCATGGAGGAGCTCACAAGCAAACAACAACAGGAACGGTAATAAATCCACCAGCAGCATCTGAATCTCCTCGAGGGTGCAAGCAAAACATGATGTGGCTGCACAGCCACAAAATCAACAGCAGCTCCCAAAAAAGCCCAGAGGACAATGACTTTGCTGGAGCACCGGACATCAGGAATGTCTTTAAGGGTTAAGGTAGAAAGCTGACACAACCCTTAATGCTTTTACAGCACACAGACATGTAACATACAATACAGGACAATTCCTTCTATTGATGTCTAAAAATTCTTAATGGAGAAACAGGCTGTTAAAATACAGGATACTTTATAGGCTAGCTCTTCTCCATACTTCACCCTCAGGTATTTGCCAAGTTAGCAGAGGATCAGACTTCAAGTCACATTTAGGCTTCTTTAGAGCAGTTTTTCCACTAAAAGCTTAGCTCAAAGACATACATATTAACAAAAAAAAGAGCCATTCATTCTTGTCACACATTTTGTCCTCAGAACAGTTGCAAATCCTGCATATCATTTTTTTTCTAATCAAAGGGAAATAAAACATCTTTTATATAGTTAGACAATTGTCCACAGTCTTTCCCAAGAGTGGAAAAATGCCCTAAAAATGGAAAGCAGGTGGGGTTTCTCAACAGCAAGTTTCTTCTTCTGCACCAGAACAAGAAGGCTGCATCCCTGTTTTCTGTTAAAAAAATTCCATAATCAGTGTGGCTACTAAGAGAGTCCTGTGAGCTGGAGATCTGTTGGAAATGCTTTTTGGTGCCTGTATTAGCTGTATTTGTCAACAGTTCCTTTAACCAGATGGAGAAAACTTTTCTGCTTTCCTACTGTACCACAGCAACCTTGGCATCCCACCTTCCCTTTCCATTGCTACTGACTTGGGAAGCTCTGCAGACTTCTCTGATGTTGCTGTTGGCTTGGGAGTGTCACAGTTGAAGAAAAACCAGGGGACATCTTCAGAGATGTTGGTGGGGTTGGGGGAGAAGAAGCAGTTCGGTTTTTGCTTTAAAGACACCTGAGAAATGCAGAGGACAATAGGAAGGGGGGAAATGCTCAATTAAATAATCCCCACTGCAGGACTTGGGGCCTGAAGCTCATGGGTATTTCACTGAGGATTTGCTTCATTACATCTAAAGATCTTCATGAACTCAGAAGCCTCCTCGGTAGGAGCAGAGATGGCAAAATTGGACCCCTCTGGCAAATCCTTTTTTTCACACCCAGGTGGATCCCAACGAGGCACAGAGTCACACCATTATTTCAGACATGGGTTATCAGCAACACATACAAAAATGCCAGGTTAGAGGAGCAACTTCCAGAATAAAAGCTGCTGATAAACCTGGAAATACTCTCAGACCTCCCGTAGCACAGGAACAGCCAGGAATAGTTAAGTGAGTGCCAAAGCAAAACCCTTGACCTGAACAACTGCATATTTCAGAGACATTTAAAACAAAATCTTGGGCTGAACTCAGAGGCATGAGAACAGAATAGAAAATTGAGATGATATTAATGAGGCACAAAACAGGTCAGAGTTTAGTTTGGGGTCAAATTTTGGGACCTTCCTGACTTTTCTGGATTTTTTTTTTTGTTGTTTTTTTGTTTGTTTTTTGTTTTTTGGTTTAAGTGCTCCAACTCAGTGGGAAGTACTCAGTGAACACCTCCAGCTTGTTTTCCACTCAGCAGCACATCACCCCTCCCAGATAAACCAGTTTGAACCACCCTTGCTTACTGTGTCAGCTAATCAAGGGATAAAGGCAGATGAGATGGTTCCATTTTGTTGTTTTTCCTCCCACCTTTCTTCTTCACCCCCTGTCACCGATTCCCCTTCCTCCCCCTCTCCTGCCCCCCAACTAAAACAAAACATCTGCCACAGTTTTAAGACGCTTTGGGCCGTTCCAGGCTGCTACCAGCAAGGACAGGACTTGGCAGCGAGGGAAGCTGAGCGAGAGCCACAGCAGGTGAAGGGTTTTCATTCCCCCGTTACTCCAACCAGCTGCCACGACCACGGAGTGTCTGCAGGAGGCAACAGTAATGATTTCCAAACCCAAAAAGAGAGCCCTGGCAGGCTGGGCTGGGGCTTGGCCCCATCCCTCAGAGCTCTGCAGAGCTCAGCTGGTGACTAGTCGCTGCGTCACTCCTTTCTGATTAAATTCCTGTTAAGTTTAAAATAATAACACGTCCTTAGTGGAATAAGAAACTCTGGAAGAAGAAAGAAACAAGCCTTTGTGGGGTTTTTTTGGCCAGTGGTGAACGAAGGGCCAGCCCTGAGGAATCATATGGGAAAAATGGCTCTAGGACCACGCTTTTCTTCTGTTAAGGCACAGGGCTTATCCTTGCATTTTCTATGACCACAGGATCCAGATCCACTGGTGAACTAAGACCCTTTATACGACTACAACAAGGAGAAATACTGGACAAGGCACATAAATTATGATGTGTGAACTATAAGGTACAGAAGCACCCCAGTCTTTCAGCAGACAATTTCTCAGAGGGGTTGATCAGAACAACCTGCTCATTTCTGTCCAAGATATTTGGTCTGACACTCTGTTCTCCCAGCTCCCTGACCCTTTTTTTCATTATCTGTCTGCTTGCCGTCCTCTGCAGGAGCCAAGCAGATGGAGTAGAGGGGCCACCAGGTATTTTGGCATCCCCAGTCACATTTCCTGAAGGAAAATGGGTCCATGCCACTGGATCCCAGGCCAGGGAGGTCCTACCACCTTTACCACCAAGATTTGTCCATGCAAAAATTTATTACAGCAGCAATATTGATAATTATACTAATAATTAATCACCTTGGCTTATGTTTCTTCTCCTGCAGTTCTTACAGTCCTCCTGGGGAGGGAATATTAGTTTGTGTCTAGCCCAATGATAATAACTTACTCGTTTTAGCACTGAAATGGAAGAAACAATCCTAGAAACATTCATTAGTGGGTCAAAATGAAACTTTTGGCTAGAAGTGAGATAAAGCTTTTACCTTCATTTGGGGGCTGTATAATCTTTTTGGATAACCTTCTCCATTGGTTCAAGTTAATTTTTGAAACTGAAGCATGATGAAAAGCAGATCTGAAACAGGTGAACGGTCAGAAAAAAACAACAAAATGAAACATTGCAGCGTTTCCATGGCCAACCTTTGCATTTAAGAAACACTGATAGAGAAGTAGAGATGCTTTCCAGGGCTCTCTCTTTTCACAGGAACTACTCACCAGGTTTAAATCCATTCACAGTCTTTCCAATGCCTCATTTGAAGGATGGTAGAACTTCCCCAGGAGCAAATGTGGCTGAGGCACTTTGGGTCAGTCCTGCTTCCCCTTCCTGGACCAACACCTCACACAGAACCCCCCCGAATTTTGCCTGGTGAGTAGCCACGTGCATCATATTCCTAATGGAAAGTGGAGGAGCTGCTGGAATTATGGAGGTCATGAATAGTAACACCATGCTCAGCTAATTACACCAGGCTACTTGGTGCTTAGGCCAAAGGTGTGTAAAATAGGAAGTGTAAGACACTGGCAAATACCCATTTTTGCTTGTGGTTGCTCATATGACTCCCCTGCTCAGAGGTAATTCACATCAAAGTCAGGTTACCTGGGAAAAGATTTTTTAAAAAGCAAAAGAAGAAGCTGCAAGTCATCTGGGTATCAGATTGGACTCCTCAGGACCACGAGGTTGGGGCCAAAGGCAGGAATGAAGCCTGTAATGGCC
>NW_008238126.1:6538745-6553166 GCF_000691975.1 Corvus brachyrhynchos | reverse complement strand
ACCTTGCTTATCCCCTCAGTGCTGTATCCCTGCGTTCTTCATGGTGTGCAGTGACAGCAACACCAGCTTGAGGGACAAGACAGTGAAAGAGGGCCCCTGCTCCAGGCAGCACAGCCAGGTCACACCAAGGCATCACAGCCTCCTCCCTGCTGCCCAATGCACATCCCTGGTCACCTGCTGTTCCCACCATGTGTCTCCTCCATCTGCGTGCTCTAGCACACTGATGGCTCCTGGGATGATTTGGCTCAGATTATTAAGGAATTAGAAAGTAAAAGAGAGCTCCTCAAAGCCCTGGGGAACTCTACCTGGCACGCAGAGAGGGGCTGGTAACACCACCCTCTGCACATGGCGGCAGCGGGGAGAAGGAGCAGAACTATTAATCTTCTGTAATCTGGCTGGAATTAAGTGACAGTGATGGAGTGCTTTGTAATGGACTTCCTGAATCCTCATACAAACAGAGGAAGTGACCACCCTTGACCAGGTTTCTGCTCATGTTGCCTGTTTCCCTGCCTGCATTACACATTTTCCCTTTTGCAATCAGCTGTGACCCCACTTGAGCAAGGCCAGTGAGTTAATGCTCAGCCAGCCTGTGGGAATGGCTTCTGGAGGGGCCCAGGGGAGTGGGTCGCAGGGTGCCATCAAGCTGAAAGCCTCTGAAAGGTCTGCTATGTACCAGGAAGGCAGCTCTGGAATGGCCAGCTTCAAGTCCCCATTGCCTGAGGAAATCTGGCCAGTCCCAAAACACTGAGCTTTCCTAGGCACACCAAGAAATGCTGTCCTTGGGCTGTCCCTGTGACATGGAGAATGTCTGGCATGCCTGGTGCCTCTGGTCCCTCCTCAGCAGCACAGACATGTCCAACAGAGCCAGCAGCACAGGAGCTGCTGGAGCCTTCCAAGCCTTGCTGGGGGAGAGGATGGCTTTATTTTTGGAAAGCATCCTTTGGGCTCTATTGTCCCGGCATATCCATGTCACAAATCCATGTTGGGGACACCTCCCTGCCTCATGCCGGGCTTGCACAACCCTCCAGCAGTGCTGCTGTTGACAAGGGACCACAACCTTCCCTTTAAGGAGCAGCGCTGCCTTGCCAGCTGGGAGCTCTGGCAGACAGGCCCTGGCAGGATTGTGAATTCCCTGCCTCCCACCCAACGAGCTGGCCATGAACGGACCCCGAAGGCTCCTGGAGAGGAGTCAGTGTGGAACAAAAAAGAGACCACAGCTCACAGTCCGTGGGAACTCCCAGCCACGCCAAAGGGAAGGGCCAGTGGATGCTGCAGACACAGAAGGGCATAGTTGGAGTCTGTTCCCAGCATCCCGACCTTGGGCTCAGCACAGTCAGTCTGGCAGCCTGTGTGGGCTCTGCCTCTGGCACCAGGGCTGGCAGGAGGAGGGAACTCAGAGAAATAAATCCCTTTTCCAATCTGGCCCTGGGAGCCTCACAAGCACAGGGACAAAGAGAGGGATGCAGAGGTGACCTCATGAGGACACCAAGTACACGGTGAGATGTCTCACCAGCCAGCCCAGCCCTTATTACTGTCACCTCCGAGAACAACAGCTGGCCCATCACACCTCAGCTCAGGTGTGGGCTCTGATTTTTACATCTTTTCCCGTATCAAACTCCCAGGCACGCTGAGCAGCAGGGAGTTCAAGAGAGGGACACCCCTTGACACCAGCTCTGGATTTGGCCACTTGGCCCTGACATGTTCCAAAACAAAACTTATGTTATCAGTGGTCTTTTGCCCCCCTCCTGCAGTCTGGAGCCCATCACTCAGCAAAGAGCCACCTCTGATCTCCACAAATGTGGATTCACTCCTGCAGCTGGGGAGGGTCAGAATCAGGCACTCAGTTTGTGCTACCCTATAGTCCTTTGTTCTCTTTTCTTCCTTTTTCATCTTCTTTTGGTCTTGCCTCAGCTGCTTAAACCCCCACTTACTTGCTGCCTGAATCAGGAAGGTCTAAAGATTTAGTAAAGAGTTCAGGCTACAGTCCAGTGTTTTTTTGTCACTTACTTGTCTAAATAACGCAGGAAAAGCTCCTGCTTTTCTCCATGAAAGGTGGGGAACAGCAGAGGTGCAAATGGAAACCTTGGTGGCATTAAGTGTTGTTTTTCTAAACATTCCCCATCAGTAAGCACACAGTCTCTCAGCGCTGTACGGTCCCACCGAGGTCTTTAAATTGTATTTCTAGGATTTCTCTAAAACAGGGGCCTCAAGCTTTTAAATACAAAGGGAGCTGGGGAATGGTTTCTTTAGCAAGAGATTTGAGCAAATCAGTGCTTTTGTCTCTCTCTCTCTTTTCTTTTTCTTTTTCTTTTTTTTATGGACATCTGCTGGGGTTTGTATTTTTTGAGTCATGGGGGTGAAGGAGGTTGAGGGCGAAAGAGAGGTTTGCAGACAGGGTGAGCACAACATACACTGGAAAAAATCCCGGATGCTATAAATGGGAGCCCCCTAACAGTGCAGCTCATCTGAAGCAAAATGAAAATATCAGGCATCCAAGAAACATATGTGCAGATGGCTTGGAGCCCAGTCTCCTTACTAGGGCTCT
Source organism: Corvus brachyrhynchos (assembly GCF_000691975.1). Lineage (NCBI taxonomy): Eukaryota > Metazoa > Chordata > Aves > Passeriformes > Corvidae > Corvus > Corvus brachyrhynchos. The sequence goes on along the minus strand of NW_008238126.1, from coordinate 6,550,621 downwards.
GCATTAAATAAAATGCACCGGGTCATGTTGCTATAGATATAAGAGATTACTGGGTGCAATGTGTGCTTCTCTGTGAAGCTGCAGGTTTTTAAACAATTGCAAATGCAGACCTTGTTTATGGATCGAGCAAATGGCTTCAGTCAAGCAGAGCAGCACTTTTTTGGGTTTTTTTTTTGTGGGGTGTTTCTTGCCAGGGTTGGGGTCAGGAGGCTTCTACTCCGTGAGATTGTGCTGCGGTCTCTGCTCGGGAGGAGCAGCCTCACCACTCACGTGAGAAGCAGCATCCAAGAGGGCTCTTGACTATGACCTGTATTTTTGAAGGATGATATGAATCAACCCAGAGCCTTGGCAAGACCTCGCTGCTGGGGCTTTTGCTTTCAGCCAATGTCAATTATGTCATTACTGAGCCTGCAGAAGCTATTACTAATGTTACTTTTACAGTTCACTGCTGACCAGAGAAAAGAGTTTTTCACACTGTTGTCGTTTTGTTGGAGCAAGACTATACGAATCACAGATGGCTTCCCTGCCAGATGTAGCCTCGCAGGACGGCAGTTTGGGGTTTACAAGAGGTTTAATGAAAACTTGGCACTTTACCAACTTTCGGCAAATACTCTTGGGCTGTCAACTCACACACAAGCAAATCAAGATCCTAAAAAAATGTCTAATGACTTGTTCTCACCGAACGAGGAGGTGAAAAGTTTTACCTGAGAAACAAAACCCAAATGAGCAAACCAATAGTCTACCACACTGGGCCTGAGATCATGATCACTGAGTTACTGAAAGCTCTCACTGCACTCTGGATCTGTTCCCAAGTCCTTGCTGTTGCACTTGAGGGCTCCAACACATTTCTGCCGACGCGGAACACGGATGGTGAGCTGGGGGGAAAGTGACATCCAGGTGTGTCGAAAATCACCTCATCCTTACTTTGATGTCTGCTGCTCTTTTTTCCTCCGAATTATGACTTTACTGCTTTGCCCTGGCTGAGAGTTCCTTTGCTGGCCTTTCTGCTTGGTTGGTTTCTTCCTTGATGACAAGAGCAGTTCATTAAAATTGTGCTAAAAGAAGTCCTCAGGTGTGTGCCTTCAGATGTAGGACTCATCCCCTACTAAACATGCTGAAATTGTGCAGAAATAACCAACATCTCTGGATGCAAGCTGGAAACTGCATTATTTGAGTTTTCAGGCATATTGCTTCCTTTTCTCCATTAATGAAAGTGTAAGTGTGTGCTAAGTGAGACTTGCCACAGCACAGCATCACTTTAAGCACAGCTTTCCTTAATTTATGAGTCTCCCCATTCATCCATTCCCACCATCCTGGACCAAAATTCATCCTGGTCCCAATGGCCAAATGGAGTCAGCTGCAGTGATTTGGCTGTGAAGCTTCTTCAGTTATGGTTTGGGTAAGAAATTATTTCTTAAATCCCTGTAGCCCCAAAGTGCTGCCTCACGGGTGCAGCTTGTGCACCAGAGGGATGGAGCATAAAGGTGCCTGAACACATAAAAAATGCATTTGAGCCATTCAAAAACTCATCTCCAGCAACCAAACCCTGAAGCATTATTCACACCACAGCTCGAGGCAGTCAGCCTGTCTCATCTGTGGGCCTTTAGCAGTCTCCCAGAACCAACAGCCTTTGCCTCAGCCTGTCTGCCTGCCTTAAATATCTTCATCCTGAGCCTAACTCGAATGGTAGAATTTTTATCACCACTGGTGCACAAACCAGATGACTGAATTCTCTGGAGGCAGGAGGAAGTAGCACTTTACATCCAGGTGGCAAAGGAATTAATAAAATGGCTGGAGAAACATAATCACAGAGATGTCATCCTTTTTCCACTGGCTGAGGTTTGGATGCAAACCTGATACCTAACCCTCCTTAGAGTTCCTGTGGATTCATCTCCTTCAGAATAACTCTTTCAAACAAAGTTATTCTGACTTTTTCTGTGTCGGGTGCTCTGACAGGTTACAGAAATGAAGTTAATTTATAAGATGCAGATTGAATCAGCATCCCTGAGACAAAGATCACCAAGCACCACAGGTCTCCCTCTTCTTTAGTTTTGCAGATCACAGAATCCTAGAATGGTTTGGGTTGGAAGGGACCTTAAAGTTCCAACCCCATCCAACCTGGCCTTGAACATTTCCAGTGATGGGATGTTAGGGAAGCTATAATGGAATGTAAATCTCCCTCCTGCTCTTCCACAAAAAAAAAGTAAGTGTCAGGCTTTATTAAATGAGATTTTTAATAATCTTTGGTTTTCTAGAAGGACTTGGGACCGGATCAGAAGACATCTAGTGGGTTGTGATAACGAGGCTTTAAAAAGTGCCATGTGTCTTTTCATAAAACATTGGCTTGCTGGCCTGGGAGGCACGTTGCTAATGAAAGGCTGCAAAGCTGCATAATATTCCTGACTTTATGGAGCAGAAGAGACTCAGTACAGCAGTAGCCACAATACTAATCAACCCTGAAATATGTTCTGCTTGAAGTTATCTTTTCTTGGATAGCCCTTTATCTCCCCAGTGAAATGCTGAGTACCACTGTTTCCATAACACCCCAATCTCTGCTCTGCCAGTGCTTCTCTGGAGGCGGCCCAGGGAGCTGCTCTTTACTGAGTCCTGGGCAGGGCTGAAGGTTGGAACTCTGAGGCAGTGACCATGAAGCTCAGAGGTGTGGGAAAGGATGGTTTAATTCCTTTTTATCCCATGAACTGCTGATGTGGGCCCTCAGCTAAGGCAGCTGGGGCAGATTTCATCTCAACAACATCTGTACCTAGTGAAGAGAGGAAGAGGGACTAACTACATGAGCTTGTAGTCATAAGGCATGGGGGAATGGCTTCAAACTGAAAGGGTTAGATTAGATATTAGGAAAATCTCTTTATTATGAGGGTGGTGAGGCCCTGGCACAGGCTGCCCAGAGAAGCTGTGGATGCCCCACCTCTGGAGGTGTTAAAGGTCAGGCTGGATGGGGCTCTGAGCAACCCGGTCTGGTGAAAGGTGTCCCTGTTGGAATGAGATGATCTTTAATGTCCCTTCCAACCTAGTCCATCCTATGATTCTGTGATGATTCTAAATCTCCAGAGTTGTGAAAATCTACAATCTTCAACATGGAGGTGCCAGTGTCTCTCCATTGACTAAAATGAGAGTTAGCTACTACAGGAGCGATGGGTAGGGAAGGTCACTCACCCCTATCAACAATCCTTCCTTCCTTTCTTTATTTTCCTTCCTTCCTTCCTTCCTTCCTTCCTTCCTTCCTTCCTTCCTTCCTCCCTTCCTCCCTTCCTTCCTTCCTTCCTTCCTGTAGGACTCAAACCTCACAGAGAGGGAAGGAGGGAAGTGCTTCAATGAGCCAGCAAAGTGGTCATGGTATATACCAACATCCACGAGTGCATGATTGCTAATGTTTAACATTCCCCAGGAAAATCACAGCATTATTAATTTTCCTGCTTTATATACCTCTGGAATGGCAAAAGCAAGAGGAGCAACCTGGCCCAGTGATCCATCATCCGAGGCTTTGAAATAGAGCCAACTTCAGTGAAATTTGAGCGAGCCCTCAGAAACACAAGGAGGGCTGGAGCAACAAGTGCATTTCAGTGAGCTATGATATCACCCTCTGCTCCTTTCTGGAGGGGAAGCTGTTTATCGGATGTGTAGGAGAGAAGAAAGAAGCAGAAAAGCACACACATATATTTAAATATTAAAAGCTGCCCCAGGAAAGAAGTTAAAATATGAGGTCATTTCCTCGATGAGCTTAAAACATTATTTGTCATCCACGCTGAAACAGGAGAGAAAGGGAAATAAAAGAAGGACAGGAAAAGCACCCTGAGCATTTGTGGTTTGAAGGGAAGGTGCTGGGTTACACCGAGAGCCGAGGCAGCCTCGAGGGTGCCCCTTGGATCTGCTCCTGGCTGGCTCTGAGCACCACGGTGGCAGAATTCCTGGAGGGGAACAGATGAGCCTTGGCAAAGCCCTGGCAGCACCTGGGACTGGTTTACATTTCCTTACCATCCAGGCATTTGTCAGAGCCTCCAGCCAAACGGCCTCAAAGGAACAAACTTTCCTGTGACCAGTCTGGGCTGTGGATAGCAAATCCCACCAGCCCCCTGGAGACTGCCCAAGCAGCTTTAGTTGTGTATTAGGGGGTATCTTACTGGGTTCTGGGCTGGATTTAATAGATTCCCCTGCATATCAGAGCAAACTGGGTGTAATAAGGTTCCATTATGTAAGTGGGAAGTTAAAAAGTGCCATGCATGGGGTTGTTGTGACCCAAGTGCACGATCCTGCTCTTGACCTTGTTGAACCTGGCCTCAGCCCATCGATCCAGCCTGCCCAGGTCCCTCTGCAGATCCCTCTTCCTGCCCTCCACCAGATCAGCTTAGTGCTACCTGCAAATGTACTGAGGGTGCACTTGGTCCCCTCGTCCACATCATTGATAAAGGCACTAAATAGGACTGACCCCAAACCTGAGCCCCAGGGGACACCACTGGTGACCAGCTGCCAGCTGGGTGCAGCTCCATTCACCACCACTCTCTGGGGGCAGTTTTTTACTGAGAAAAGAGTACACCCACCCAAACCATGAGCTGCCAGCTTCTCCATAGGAACTCTCAAAGGCATTACTAAAGTTTAGGTGGACAACAGCCACAGCCTCCATGATTTGTGTTTTCTTCTGCTCGTGCTGAACTCCCTGCAGAAGATCTGGGCAGCCCCTGTGGTGGTGGAACAGCAGGAGCACAGGCTGGCACAGGCATCTGTGGGATGCTTGGTTATGGTTCTGTTTCATTTATTGGCATGGATGCAGCTGAGATGTCCTGGAGAGGATCATAAAATCATGGAATCACAGAATGGTTTGGGTTGGAAGGGAATTTAAGGCTTATCTCATTCCACCCTCTGCCACGGGCAGGGACACCTTCCACTCTCCCGGGTTTCTCCAGGCCCCATCCAACCTGGCTTTGGGCACTTCCAGGGATGGGGCAGCCACAGCTTCTCTGGGCAGGCTGTGCCAGGACCTCCCCACCCTCACAGGGAAGATGAGGCCATGGAGATGGCATCTGGAAGGGGCCCTGGAAACTTTCTGCTTGCATTTGTTCTGCCCCTGAACAACACAACAAGACTTGCTCCACAAGGAGCCTGTGGTCTGCCCAGCAGCACTGAGCTGCCCTTTGGAACCAGTGGTTTCTTTGGAGCTGAGCGACCCAGCTGCTGTTTGGCCTCTGGATTGCACAGCTCCAAATGTATCATTGGTTCCCTGTTATCAAGGGCTCTGACTCAGAGCTCAGGGAAACATTGCCATTCCAGCCTCTGGGAGCTGGACATTTCTTCCCCTGGTAAATTTGGCTTGAGCCACACCAGTCTTGGGAAAAATTAGAATGTCTAAGAAAAGAGAAGACTGTTAATTTTTGCATATTTGCCTGTTATAAAAGCTGCACTTCCAGCATCTTGTGACTCAGCTGAGGGAAGCTTCATTGTTTCTTTTTCCTCTATAAAAGAAAATAAAAATGATGATAATAACTGGTATGTGAGGTATTCCTCTTTGCTGAAACTTGAATCAAGAACCAAAAGATGCTCACACAAATCAATGAAACAGGACTAGTGCTTGAAACAGCAGCAAGCACCATCCTTCCCCTTCTGCTGCTGCTCAAGATCCCAACACACACTTGGCAGCACCGCTGAGTGAATCTGCTGGCAGTGCACTTCCCTGGAAGCTGGAGCAGTCTTGTCAGCCCTGCTCTGAACAAGTACCTCACAGCCCCATGTTGGGCGACGCCGCATTTTAGTGGGGTTTTTTGACAGCCTGGCCATACCCTAAGCAACAGCTGCCCTGCCAGGGAAGCACTCAGGCCCTCTGAGCGCACCCTTTGTGCTGGTGCTGCACAGATCACAGAATTAAGTGGAGGGTGCCTCTGCTCAAATACAGCAGAGGGGGGCTCGAGTGGCTCTGCAGCCTCTCGGCACCAGGGGAACGTCAAGCAGCCAGCAGTCCTTGCTGGCAATAAGGGAGTGAACAATTCCTGTTTGTCTGCGTGCAGCAGATGGGAAAACAGCAGGGAAGCTGTGTCCAGCAAGGCAGCAAGGGGTCCACAGCAAGTCAGCACCTGGAGCTCCACAGACATCGCTCTAAAGCAATAAATGCTGCCAGTTCCATAATGGCAGTGAGAAGAGCCAGCTGCACAACCCCATAGGGATGTGAATGCTCCCTGGGCACTCCCCGAGTTCATTTCAGCTCATTTCAGCTTCTTCTAATGCACATTTTTTTTTAAATAGTATTTTTAAAGGGTTATTAGTCCATTTTTGGGGCAGAAGGACCCTCCAGTGCAGCCACCTGCTTTACATGGATCATCCAGCTTCAATCAGCAGCATCAGCATCACACCCATCACTTCTGGTAGAGCAAGGATCTAATTTTCATCAAATGTGGAAAGGATTGGCTTCTTCCCTGCTCTAAATAATCATCTCTATTAATTTTAATTTTTTTTCTTGGTATTTGAATTTAAAAATAACAAAGTGGAATTGCTCAGCAGGACGAACTCCAGCACTAACCACAAACACAGACCTGGCTGCAGGAAGCAGTGAGCTTGGAGGCATTACCACGTTTTTAGTGTTAAAAGAAAGAAATGGTGAGGAAAATCTGTTCCCTGCACCCTCCAAGTGCTCTGATCTCTGGTCAGCCTTCCCAGCCCAAAAGTGTGAAAATCAGCAGTGCCCAGGCAGCCATTTAAGCATAAAGAGAGAAGGCTGAAGGGGGAATTTTCACCACCACATCATTAGGAATGATGGCATTTACACAGTGAAAACCTCTGGGCCATCTCTCCATGCTCAGAGGCAAATGAAGGCTGGTTGAGGCAGGTTTGGTGGAGTTGAGAAGCAGACTTGTCATGACTTGTGACAACAGACAAATGTATGTTTGTGCACCTGAACATGGGGCTCTCCTTGCACACCTCCCTGCTGCCTCCTCAGTATCCCCAGGACGGTGTCAGAGTCACTCAGGGTTCAAGGAAACCTGCATTACATCCCATGCCACTTCTAAAGGACACAAGGACTCGGCTCACCTGGCACTTGGGAAGATGCTTTGCTGCAGGAGCATCCATGGGAAAGCAATTCTCCAAAGAAAACCCACTCAGTATCTTCCAGACTTCCATTTGCCTCTCTCTGCCTCCTTTTATTACAGACACCATGTTGTTATTGATATTTTTTCTTTCTTGGCTTCTGCAAAAGGTCACCAGGCTAAATCAGCCATCTCTCACGCCAACAGCCTTTCACTCACAGTAAGTGACAATTCCCCACAAAATGTCTCAGCCTCCAGCCCTGGAGCTCAGTGGGTTTGTCAGTCCAGAGGAAGCAGTTTTAGCTGCCACCTTAAATTAAGACTTGCAGGCCTGGGAGGTGGAAGCTGAGAGCTGAGTGACTTTCTCCATCACCCTGAGCAAACGGGACCCCTGAGAGTCCCGTGGCTGCCAGATCTCCCCTGGGCCTCCTCCTTCTCCCTTTTGCCCCTTATCTCCCTTTCTCACCAGATATGCACCCTAACACCACACAGACATGTGCTTTCCTTGACCCCAGCAGACCTTCAGCAAGGCAATGCTTTTGCAGGCAATTTTTTCATCCCATTTATTTTTTCTGAGACCTGGATGAAAACTCATTTTTTAAAATCAAGTTTCAGTTTTGTTCTTGATTCCTTTGTGAGAAGGACAGGTTCCCTGATCATCCTTCACTGCAGCCAGCCTGTGGCCACCCCAATTGCTCAGGACACCCTGAGGCCATGCCAGTCCTCCCCTCACTGTTGTACCCTTCTGAGATCCCCCTTGCAACGCTGTCCATGCTTCCGTTTGACTTTGCTGTCAATAACCTTGCTAGAACGGATCTGGGATTTGTCAGGACAAGGATGTTTTCCACACACACAAATGGATCACCATTTGTGATCCATCTCTGCCTGACATTTTCTGCACTTTAAGAAACCCACATGGCCTCGAGTGGAATTAGATAACCCTTTAATGGCGCTGTGGGCAGAAATGCAATGGGGTTGGGGTGAAAAATGTCAGAAGTCAATTTAAACAATAAAAACAGTTGCTTTGAATCAAAGCAGGACTTGTTTATATCATAACACAAGGTTCACCCGGGTTAGGTGTGCTGGAGGATGGAGCACTGCACTCCTCCTCAGCTTATCAGCAGAGAAGATTTTATTCATTCCTCAGACAAGCCCTTGGACCCAGTCAGAGCTCCCAAGAGCAGAAACTCCCCGGACTATGTCAGATTTCAGAAAAGCACAACGACAACAGCCTTGCTTCCCAGATACTGATATTGCAGAGAGGGAAGTGCATTTTTCAAGGCAGAAGGCAGCAGCCTGGAGTTCAGTTACACTGTCTGGGTGATTAATGTGTTATTTAGGGAGCAGACAGAAGCAAGGAGCCTGAGAGAGACCTCCTCCCTTCTATGCCTGCCTTCTAATGCTGAAAAAAAAAGCCCACAGACAAAAAATAAAAAGCAAATTAACTCATATGGACACTGTTTTCTGACTATCTAAGGAACATTTGAGCTACATTGTGGGTATGACAGGAATGACCCAAACTTGTGCCAGCTGAAGACCAACTCTCATGTTTAATTCCTTCACAGACACAGCTTATCAGAGCACCCAGGCCAGCAACAACCAAAAATAACAATGCAAACAAAAATTCCAAAGGAAACGAGCTGTGTCTGGTTTATCCTTATAGACACGTGAGAAGCAGGATCCAAGCTGCTGTGGGTTTCAGAGCAGAGACACCAAATCCCCTTCCCCATCTCCTCCCCTTTGTATGACAGAGGTGGATGAAAGGAGAAGGAAATTTATCCCAAATATGAGGACCTTTTAATGACAGAGATTTGGTAGAACTGATCAGCTTTGGGGTCACAAGGAACAGAATTTGCAGTCCATCTGGGGGTGTCCTGAGTGATGGTGGTGGGTGCAGGAGGGAGTGTGGCATTTAACATCCACATCCAGGGATGGATACAAGGACTAAGGAATAAAGAGCCCATTTTCCTCCTGGGTACCAGATGTAATCAATACTCTCTGCACCAGCTCAGAACTGTCAGCCTCTGATTCCTGAGCAGGAAGTAGAGACCTCCAGGCATCCCGTGGGAGATTTTCTCCCTGGAATTCTGTGTCCAGGTCTCAGATGTGCAGCCCTAGCATGTGTATTTTGCAGGGTATATTTTTCATCACATGGTTTGCCCTCTCTCCTCCCACCCTCCTCTCCTCCCCTCCTGGGGAATACAGCACAGTGCACACATTCGGCATATGCTGAAATGTATAAATAAACCAACATTTTGCTGGGTCAGCCCTCTGTTGGCAACCTCCTTGTACTTTGTCACTGCAGGCCACAACTCCACTTACAGTGACCATCTTGTCTTGGCAGGACTCGTTTGCTTATTCACTCCCTCCTCAGCTCTTCTGTTTGGTGCCAAAGCACACCAAGAGCCCCTCAATTGCCCTTGGCTTCCCCTCTGTGAAGGAATGCTGAGTTGTGGGGATAGTCCATGCCATAGAAAAGGAAAAGGGATAAAAATATTGCTTGCCAGCATCCAAGAAAAGGGAGGAGCTCTGTGCTGTCAGGTCCTACTCAAGCATGATCCATAGGGAGAACTGCAGGAGGTGTTTATAGCTCCCACCATTCGCTCCCACGTGGGGTTTCAGATACCCTCACAGGGTAATAAGGATAAATATCCCGCGGCCCTGATGAAGAGAGACATTTCATGGGACACAGAATCATTAAGGTTGGAAAAGACCCCTAAGATCATCTATTCTAATCATTCCCCCAACACTGCCATGTCCCCCACTAAACCATGTCCACATGTGCCACTTCCACACGCTTTTTAACACTAGCAGAGGTGGTGACTCCACCACTTCCCTGGGCAGCCTGTTCCAATGCCTGACCACCCTGTCAATGAAGACATTTTTCCTCATATCCAATCTAATCCTCCCCTGGCACAACATGAACCACAACTCACGAAATTTTCCAGGTGAGTATCATTCCTCTCTTTTTATCCAGAAATGGAACCATCTCGTCCCTTTTCCTGCATTTAAAATTAGAATTGCTTTTTCCCATCCTAACTCTCACATGGGTTTGATCTTTTTCAGTGCTGCATTGTTTCCAAAGTGCAAAGTGTCTGGAAATGGAAAAGAAAGAAGTCACAGGCACATGGGTGCCTGTCAGACAAGGACAATGGGCTGCCCATCACTGGAAGGGTGCTGCTGTGGGCACAGCATCCCTAAAACATGAGGTGTTTAAAGAGCAAGGTTGAAATTTGGAAAACAGACCAGCAATTTCAGATGTACATCCTCAAAGTAGCCTCATTCTTCTAGGAAAGTGCTCTCAAAAAATCATCCTGATCCCAAGCTGGACACTGCTCTGGAAAGCATTGCGTGGCATTTCAGAGCAATGTCCCAAACATTTGTGTTTTGTAAACAGGAAGTCACTTTGTCTGCAGAGGATATTTTCCCCCCTTCAATAGCTGCATGCAGCCCTTTTACATAATCCCTTTTTGCAGTATTTTGGGACTGAAAAGCTCATTTCCCTCTCATAAGCACAGAGGAGAATGCAGCTGCCACCCAGACATCCTTTAAATGGGACCACATGTAAGCCACTTAGTCTCCAAAAATGAAAGCAAAACACAGAGCTGTCATCACTGCACGGCACCGTCAATCAGAGCTGCTCATAATGTGCTGCACCATGTACATCTTACACCACGTTCATTATGAGCTTAGCCTAATGTGGAATAGCATAGCAGAATATTATAAACGCTAGAAATTCTGCATTGGCGAGTGAGGCACAAGTGGGAACAAAAAAGTTCTGATCCAGCCTATTTTCCTGGCCATGAGCATTGGTGAATACAAATTCCTCTGATGCTTTTTCCCAGCTTTATCCTGACCAGGTTGGGTGCAAAAAGAACATTTTTTGTTCGTGTCGCTCCACTGAACTATTCCAATCAAATAATTTTGCTTGCAAGTTCAGCCACATGATCTTGCCAGGGTCAGTCCCCTGTGGTGCGGAGACACCAGGGTGGGTCGTGCCCAGCTGGTTTCATCTCCTCCCTTGTCCTGTTGGTTCCATCACAGGATGCAGAAAAGCCACAATGAGTTGTGCTGCAAGGGCAGATGATGCCTGTCACTCCAAGGACCAGGAGAACAGAGAATGTCTACAGACAGGCCTGGGGCTTTGGGCTGCTGCTGGGATTGCCAGGAAAAATTGCCTGAAAAACATATCCTGTGCAATGAAATTGTTGGTCCAGGTCAAACCCCCATCTCTCAAAACTCCTGAAAGCTGGGAAGGCAAAGTTGCCTATATAGTACATGGAATAAAAAATGTGGAATCAAGGCTCTTGCCTTGTTTAGAGGCATGAAAAGCTGAGATGGAAAAGGCTGTGTCCTTCCATGGATGGAAAGAATGCAAAGTAGCAAATTGTAGCTTCATAAAGGGGCTGACAAAAGTAAAAGCTATTGATAATTGCACCTTTCCTGTAGCTGCTCATGTCCTAAGACTTCCTAAAGGCCAAATAGAAAATGTCATTATTTTTCCAGGTTAGCATTATTGCTGGGATGCCGGGTTTGGCATTGGAAAAGAAAGATCTGGGGGCAACAGATGATGGGAGGGTTCCGTATTGAGACAGATGCAGATAACAGGAGGAAGAAGACAAGGAGATGGGTCCAGTTGAATGCATGTGCAGTGGAAAAAGTGTTCAAGGAAGGAGCAAAACCATGGGAGGAAAATTACTCAGTTCACAGCATTTAGATCTATTGGAAGTATCATTTAAAAAACACAAGGTAATTATTAAAATGTATTTGGTCATTTGTGTAAAACTCTTCAAGTACCTTAACATCACCTGTAAAGTGCCTGATAGAGTGGAGAGAGTTCATTAAGAA